>NW_018403488.1:158495-233610 GCF_002113885.1 Mizuhopecten yessoensis | reverse complement strand
AGACCCACAGTTGATCTATACTTACTGACAGGGCCAGGCGTCCTGTTTGCTACCCAGTAGTAAAACGTTGGATAGACTATGACCAGTGTGCTGAGTCATATAGACCCACAGTTGATCTATACTTACTGACAGGGCCAGGCGTCCTGTTTGCTACCCAGTAGTAAAATGTTGGATAGACTATGACCAGTGTGCTGAGAGTCATACAGACCCACAAGGCCATCACTTTCGGAAACTTTCCTAGTGTCCATTTCATTAACCCAAAGTCAAGGTTTAGTCTGTAAAGTAAATTTGTATTTCAACAAAAGAAAATAGGCTGGAGTTCACAAAGCTATATATGCATGTATAAATACCCATACAAAACTATTATTAAATTTATTATCTAATATACAGAATTTCTTTTCATATAAAAATGTCAAATTTGAGCACAAAATTTCAATCAAATGCAGTTATTTGACCTTTGACCCCTTGTATTCTAGTTCTATTGTTCTATCAATAATATGTTTAAATGCAATGGTTATCAGCATTTGTTATCTGAGTTCTTGTCCTGGTTGCAGATAGCCTCTCCCATCAAAATCTAATGGTACTGTCATATCTTATAGTTCCTGTGAAGTTATTGTTTCTTTCTATGTGCTGTCTATCATCTATCACACAACATAGTCTATATCAGTTTTCTTCAAATTCAACCTATACACTTACCTCCCTTCATTGACGAGATCATACACAAATGTGTTCAGGCTAAACACAATTAATATGGCCACAAAGATATGGTAGATTGTCCTAATGTGGCTAATTTCAAATAACTCCCTGTAAATATACAAACAAGGCATCATCACATCACCAACAAATACTAACTCCCTGTAAATATACAAAAAAGGCATCACCACATCACCAACAAAACTAGGTCCCTGTAACTATACAAACAAGGCATCACCACATCCCCAACAAAAACTAACTCACTGTAAATATACAAACAAGGCATCACCACATCACCAACAAAACTAGGTCCCTGTAAATATACAAACAAGGCATCACCACATCACCAACAAAAACTAACTCCCTGTAAATATACAAAAAAGGCATCATCACATCACCAACAAAACTAACTCACTGTAAATATACAAACAAGGCATCACCACATCACCAACAAAACTAACTCCCTGTAAATATACAAATAAGGCATCACCACATCACCAACAAAACTAACTCCCTGTAAATATACAAATAAGGCATCACCACATCACCAACAAAACTAACTCCCTCTAAATATACAAACAAGGCATCATTCCATCACCAAGGAAAACTAACTCCCTGTAACTATACAAACAAGGCATCATCACATCACCAACAAAATCTAACTCCCTGTAAATATACAAACAAGGCATCATCACATCACCAAGGAAAACCAACTCCCTGTAAATATACAAACAAGGCATCATCACATCACCAACAAAAACTAACTCCCTGTAAATAGACAAACAAGGCATCACCACATCACCAACAAAACCACCTCCCTGTAAATATACAAACAAGGCATCACCACATCACCAACAAAACCACCTCCCTGTAAATATACAAACAAGGCATCATCACATCACCAACAAAAACTAACTCCCTGTAAATATACAAACAAGGCATTATCACATCACCAAGGAAAACTAACTCCCTGTAAATATACAAACAAGGCATCACCACATCACCAATAATAAGTTTCTATTGCAGTTCAGTAACTTTTCTCGTTTCTTAAGACAGATGATTGTTTTACGATATCAATGAACACTACTAAACTAGAATTGTTGGATTTATGGCTTCCAGGACTATGCAATGTATTACAAAAATGATTAAGTATGTGTAAAATCAAATCAACAATCTTTAGATTTCTTACATCATGAAAACTTCATTAGACTTGTGCCACTGGTTTCCTATAAAGAGGAACAGTAAATCCAGAATAGTGCACACATTTACTAGAATCAAAACATATCAAATTTATTAGGTTCGAAGTAGATCACAGTGATTCTGGGGTGATCATGAATAAATTCAATTAAATGGCAGCAAATAAAAGCCATGTGAATGTCAGACAATATTGTTTTACATACGTGAGCATGGATCTACGCAGATGGAACACTTTGTCAGGAAGTTCTCCCGTGTGACGCCTCTTCCTGAAAATATTGAAATGATAACTATACAGCATGATATCAACTGTACCTTTCTGTGTACGTACATAATTCAAAAAATGAGATTTTATGGTTATGCTGCGCCTTGATTTAATTCCCAAAAATCAAAAAATTACTATGATAATGAAAATTGTATAGTTCATCCAAATTTTACATATAAATTCTTAAGCAAACCAAAACCATAATAGCATTGTTAGAAACGTATTGACCAGCATGGAAAATAAAAATAAAATAAAAAAAATAATCATGAAACTGCTTAAATTTGAGATCATTCTATATTTTCAAAATAATCTTTATTTGAACAGCCATACTTTCTAAAACATTAGTTGAAATCGTAAAAAATTGTTTTATTAAACTATATGTTATGAAATCACCTCTGGAGTTGAAACAGATTATAAATTGAAAAACTGAACTCCATAACATTTGATAGGAAATGTTAAATTACATAATATAACTTAAAGTAGAATAGAAAATGTTTGTAAAATATAAATAAGCCCCCACTCTTGTTTTGATAGAAATTGAGCTATACACAAATATATCAAATTTAGTTTAGCAGAAAATATAGGTGAAAATGGCATATATACACTTAACATATTGGCGTAGTACCCCTAAAGATGTGTGATTTATACCTGTTATTACCATACCCCGGATTAAACTGTTTGTTTTGACCTCACAGTTATAAGATACATGTACTTGAAAAGTAAGCAACGATGTTAGAAGTATTTATGAACAATTTGAATTTGTGAATGAAAGTCAGCTTTTTATTAAAGCAAAACCCAGTGATTAATTAAAACTAAAAACAAGTTAGTTATCTTTAGAAGTCCTATAACTGTTGTTATTTAGAGAACCTTGCCATTTTGAAGTTGACTGTTGATGAACAAGTTCTGACATCAATAATCTATTATTTCATTGGACCACAAACAAACTTTGATATGGGTTAATTTCAACATTAAACATACTCCCTGAAAATAGTACACAAAATACATACAGTCAACACCACAAACTTGTCGTCTTACAGACAGAGAGTAAGTTAGGACTGCTGAATATCAAAGATATGGTTTGGAATTTGAACACTATAAATTGTCCTCCTTCAGAAAGAGAGTTTGGGATGCTCAATATCAAAGCCCTTTATTGTATGAAATTCATCATCTTTTTAATTTTTTAAGCTGAAATATTATAAAAGGCTGTTATCTTGAGGTTATCAATATTCTAACAAGCCCTGGCCCCAGGAAACAGATCTGGAGGGTATCAGTATATAATTATCATATCAATACCCTTGTCTGGAGGAACAGATCTGGAGGGTATCATGTATAATTATCATATCAATACTCTTGTCTGCAGGATCAGATCTGGAGGGTATCAGTATATAATTATCATATCAATACTCTTGTCTGGAGGAACAGATCTGGAGGGTATCAGTATGTAATTGTCATATCAATACTCTTGTCTGCAGGAACAGATCTCGAGGGTATCATGTATAATTATCATATCAATACTCTTGTCTGGAGGAACAGATCTGGAGGGTATCAGTATGTAATTGTCATATCAATACTCTTGTCTGCAGGAACAGATCTGGAGGGGATCAGTATATAATTATCATATCAATACTCTTGTCTGGAGGAACAGATCTGGAGGGGATCAGTATGTAATTATCATATCAATACTCTTGTCTGCAGGAAACAGATCTGGAGGGTATCAGTATATAATTATCATAACAATACCCTTGTCTGGAGGAACAGATCTGGAGGGTATCAGTATGTAATTATCATATCAATACTCTTGTCTGCAGGAACAGATCTGGAGGGTATCAGTATATAATTATCATATCAATACTATTGTCTGGAGGAACAGATCTGGAGGGTATCAGTATGTAATTATCATATCAATACTCTTGTCTGCAGGAAACGGATCTGGAGGGTATCAGTATATAATTATCATATCAATACTATTGTCTGCAGGAACAGATCTGGAGGGTATCAGTATATAATCATCATATCAATACTCTTGTCTGCAGGTACAGATCTGGAGGGTATCAGTATATAATTATCATATCAATACTATTGTCTGCAGGAACAGATCTGGAGGGTATCATGTATAATTATCATATCAATACTCTTGTCTGGAGGAACAGATCTGGAGGGTATCAGTATTTAATTATCATATCAATACTCTTGTCTGCAGGAAACAAATCTGGAGGGTATCAGTATATAATTATCATATCAATACTCTTGTCTGCAGGAATAGATCTGGAGGGTATCAGTATATAATTATCATATCAATACTCTTGTCTGCAGGAACAGATCTCGAGGGTATCAAAATAAACGTAAGTATTTTTGTCTGCATGAATAGATCAAGATTTCTGCCTTCACTTATAAGTAAGAAAATCTTGAGGATATCAATGGTGTTACATTGTCAGAAGTTGTCCGCAGACTTAGAGTCTAGAGCAGATTTGTGAAATAATGAAAAATGTGCAACCTTGACCAATTGCAAAATGAGGAAGAAAAATTATTTGAACCATTAAAAAAGATAACCCACATTAAATTTTGTGTAAGGGGTAAGTTTAAGCTTAGCATAAAACACTGGAAATTTGTGTGTTGTGGTTCTTTTGAAAGTGTTGCATTTAAGAAAATTAGAAAATTTTATGGTGCAAGAAAAGTATGTGACAAAAGAGTTATCAACAAGTTACTGACACAACCAGCAACACCATGTATTAGTAATATTAAAGGGTTCAGATTTAAACAAATATTATTCATCAACATGCATATGATTGCATTAGGAAGCTAATCCAATGTTTCCTATTGTTTTAGTAGAAGATCAGCACCAAGGACTTATGTCTGTGGAAGGCTGACAGACCCTACGCTGTAGGATGTGTAACCTAGGTTTATCCTGCCATTAATCAAGCTAGGGCCGTCTTATCTTCATGATACAATCAATATCTAGGCTCACAGGGAAAATGCAATTCACCTCATTCACATTGACGATTCCTACCATAACAATAATTTTCAATAATTCAAACAGGGTTTTTAAAGAGGAATGTGTCGAGATTCGAGAAGTTTCTTTCATCATACTGCTTGTTTTACTAATTTTAAGAATGGCTTGTAGATTCAGGAACACATATAACTTGACTCTATACCGTAAGGTGAACAGTACCTGGGACACCAACCCTGGGCCTACAAGACAGAAAGTTATAGCAGTGGATGTTAGACCACGAAGCCCTTCATCCAGGCCTAACGCGGAAATAATCTCACACACACGTTAATGCAGGGACATGTAGCTGTTAGTTTGGAAAATTTAATCTAAGGAAATAAGCTGGAAGAAAATACTCTCAAAAAGTAAGTGAATTATATATACATCACCACAGCTGACTACCAATACGTACAGATGGGGAGCTTTAGGAGCTCTATACTGGGATAAAGTGCTGTAACAGACAGGGTACACATCACACACAAACAATAGCACTGGCCTATAGCTATAATGTTACAGGTTTAAATCTAGTCTTGTCAACCTAGTTTTAGTGCTTTTGTCGAAGTTATATAGTTTTACTTACCTAGTTCTATTCCTAATAGACTCAGTTTTACTGACCTAGTTCTATTCCTAATAGACTCAGTCTTATTGACCTAGTTTAAATTTTTCAGGTCTAGTAAATATTTCTGCATCATTCTAGTTCTACTATCCTAAATCTAACAGGTCTACCTCTCATAGTTGTAGAGGATATCTGCCTACTTCTAATTGTGGTCAAACTTTACTGGACTAATTCTAGTTTTACTTACCTGGTAAAGGTGTACTGACCCCATTTACCTGGCCTTAGTTACTCTATATACACTAACCTAGTTATACTTTTACTGGACTAATTCTAGTTTTACTTAACTGGTAAAGGTGTAGCTGACCTCCACCTCATTTACCTGGCCTTAGTTACTCTATATACACTAGCCTAGTTATACTTTTCCTGGACTAATTCTAGTATTACTTACCTGGTAAAGGTGTACTGACCTCATTTGCCTGGCCCTTAGTTACTCTATTAACACTAGCCTAGTTATACTTTTACCGGACTAATTCTAGTTTTACTTACCTGGTAAAGGTGTACGGACCTCCTCATTTGCCTGGCCCTTTGTTACTCTATTTACACTAGCCTAGTTATACATTTACCGGACTAATTCTAGTTTTACTTACCTGGTAAAGGTGTACTGACCTCCACATTTACCTGGCCCTTAGTTACTCTATATACACTAGCCTAGTTATACTTTTACCAGACTAATTCTAGTTTTACTTACCTGGTAAAGGTGTACTGACCTCCTCATTTACCTGGCCTTAGTTACTCTATTTACACTAGCCTAGTTATACTTTTACTGGCCTAATTCTACTTTATTAGAATCGTTCAACAACATGACCTGTAACTAGTTCATTAGTCATGAATTTACTGACCTGGTTGTAGGTAAGGGAAAACTTTGTTTTAATAAATTTCTGTACCATTCCATGGTTCACATTTATAGGTATACATAACACTAACTATAGGTCTACTTAAAAATACAAGCCTTTGACCAACTTAATCACTGCGCCTTGTGTTAAATCAATAATGTTCTCGGCTATTTTTAGCTTAGTAACACCATTATACCTGTACAGTAGATTGTTTCAGCAAATATTTTGCTAAGCTAGATGAACCGAAGTCCACTTTAACGTAAGCCCAATCAGACAACTTCAAGTATTTTATCCTGTATGTTCCTATATTTGCTTGAAGTGATCAAACAATATCATTTTTTGTTGGTTTACTATTCATGATGAACAGTCTCTGTCATTGAAAGTACTTCACTGAGTTTTCCACCTCTAGTTTACATACCCTTTAAACGTACCTCACTGTCCTATATATATATGTCTGTCAATATTGACACAATGCTTAACGAGTGAAATCTGTATTGTAGATCCTGTCTATAATTATCTGATATCAAAACTGACATAGAAGTAAGTGACAAGGATTTTTTTGTATGAAGTATCCTTGATAAAAAATGGGTTAAAAACAATTACAGTGAATTGTATTAAAACAACGTTATAACTTCTAAACATTGGGATCATGCCATTTATTACTAATTTTGTCAGATGAACAGAAACATAACGGCATACGGATCCTACATTTGTCAATGTCCACTTAAGTTACTACAGTGTCATCAGAAACAGTCCACAATGAACAAACAACAAAGAATGTCGAGCGTAGACTCAGCCTCTACCTACTCTGCTTTGGAGGGGAAGGATGTGTAATTGTCATTGGCGTCACCATTGTGTCCCAGATGTTCCACTTCTGTCACAAAGTCCTGCAGCAACTGTTCCAACTCCGAGCTCAGCTGCTGGACCACATCTTTCTTAAGTTTCTGTAGCAACAAGTATTTCTGATCACCTAGCCGTTTGATTACTTACCATTTAAATTAGATACACACTCAAAACATGTCAAAATATCAAAGGGACTGCTATCATGATGTCATGAATATAAGAGTAAAGCCAGTTTTAAATTGAACAAATAACAGAAGTAAGTTATATGTATGACATTTAATTAGCGACATCTATACATATATAATATAAATATTATATATGTATAGATTTCTATATAATATGAACATACATAGCATCCATCATAGTAGCTGTGCAGGTTTTCTGCAACAGATTACTACAATAATATTAGATTCAAGTGCAAGGATATAATACATATCTGTGCGAACTTTGTCGCAACAGATAGACCGTTTATACTGCATTGCAAACCTAATCAAGAGAGCTTAACATTTTTTTTTATTTTGACCTTGTCACTACCCTTTGACTCCAACTGGTTAGCACATACAGCTTATTTGACCAGATGTCGGCAGGGTAGCTATGTGACAGAACTTATAACATTTTATTATAAGTCCTTATATTTGAAAATTAAAATTGTATAATTGTCCCAATTATTTAGTAATATGAATTTTTTTTGGGAAAAGCCAGTACAATCTGATTATAAAAATCTTAATTAAAGCAAATGAGCAATAAGATGATGGCTGATGTCAATAACTGTGGGCTTTAGCTATATATACATACACAGATGAACTTTGAGGATCCTACATGTTACACCATTTCGGGGTGTGTTTTGAAACTGAAAGAAAACATTCTTTGAACAAATTGTCACTGGAAAATGATTTAGTACAATCCAAAACAAAGGCTATCAATATATACCTGGGTCTGGTTTTTTATCCGCTCAGCAAGAATCTGTCGGCGTAACACATCCTCGGTGCCAGATACACCTGAAACATTCAAACAACACATAGAGAAAATTTAATGTTTGTTTTATATATCTCCTAGAAGTTAATTATCTATAAAATGTTGTTACAAAGGTAGATTAGTATTCAACTTGTACCATGATAAATTAATTAACAGATTCTTTTTTAAAACATTGAATCTTATTTTTCCGCTAAATTGATCAATTTGAAAAACAACTTTTGAATACCGGTAAGTTGTTTATGAAATGCCTTGTGTATTTTTTTAAATTTGAAGCAGGGGATTCATAATACATTTTGTATATCAACAAAATTAATTATCCTGTTCCTACCAAATCTGTAGAGATTTGGCATCCTGGTTCATAAGAAGAAGTCATTTGAGTTTGTACATATGTATACATGTATATATTTAGAACTGTTAACTTCATACTTCAGCAATCTACATACTGAATAGGATGACAGTAGCCATCTTGGTCTTTCATTGTTTTTTAGAAAGGGTCATTTGAAGTTTTTAACATTGATATTTGTGATCCTGAATGTGAATCAAGGTCATTTGGTTTTTGCAGGTTGACAGCCTCTACTTTATATATATCAAAGCAAAGCAATAGGCTGAATATCATGATTCTAAAGTTTTGTTGTTCTAAATAAAAATTACTATAAATATTTTTTGTCACACATCAGAACGTGAACACCTCATAAACGTCTTACTTAATAGTATTACAATCTTATCAAGCAATCTTAATTAATGCTGCCACACACAGGCAGTTATCAGCATATTTTTTTTTTACACAATCCTGATTGCTACCTAAGTTATACCAAATGATGGCTATCAGACACATGAACTGCCTAACTTTAATACCTGATTAATCTACCCTACACATGACTCAAAGATCTGATAACCATATCTGTGACCTAGCTTGAACTTCAGTAAAGATCTGAAGTTTTTGGAGCTTGATAGGCTTTTTTTGCAAACTGCAAGCTGAATAATATGACTTATAAAGTCCCTGAATAAAAAATAGATTTGATAAAGACTTTTATACAGTACATCAGGCCCCCAGTGTTAGAGCACTACAGAAATGTGGTAACCAATCACCAGTTCTGTCACACAGAGCTATCAGTTGTTTATTGTTTACACCATAACGAGTGCTAATACTGACCGATATGTTAGATACAACATCTAGCAAACCAGTGTCTGAATCTACCTAAAATAACACTCTAGTATGACTAATATGTCAGATACAACATCTAGCAAACCAGTGTCTGAATCTACCTAAAATAACGCGCTAGTATGACTAATATGTCAGATACAACATCTAGCAAACCAGTGTCTGAATCTACCTAAAATAACACTCTAGTATGACCGATATATCATATACAATCTCTAGCTAACCAGTGCCCGAATCTACCTAAAATAACACTCTAGTATGACCGATATGGCAGATACAACAACTAGCTAACCAGTGCCTGAACCTACCTAAAGTAACACTCTAGTATGACTGATTTATCAGATACAACATCTAGCTAACCATGAGTGCCTGATTCTACCTAAAGTACCACTCTAGTATGACTGATATATCAGATACAACATCTAGCTACCCAGTGCCTGAATCTACCTAAAGTAACACTCTAGTATGATCGATATAATACTGACCGATATGTTAGATACAACATCTAGCAAACCAGTGTCTGAACCTACCTAAAATAACACTCTAGTATGACCGATATGTGAGATACAACAACTAGCTAACCAGTGCCTGAACCTACCTAAAGTAACACTCTAGTATGACTGATATCCCAGATACAACATCTAGCTAACCAGTGCCTAAATCTACCTAAAGTAACACTCTAGTATGATCGATATGTCAGATACAACATCTAGCTAACTAGTGCCTGAATCTACCTAAAATAACACTCTTGTATGACCGATATGTCAGATACAACATCTAGCTAACTAGTGCCTGATTCTACCTAAAATAACACTCTAGTATGACCGATATATCATATACAATCTCTAGCTAACCAGTGCCCGAATCTACCTAAAGTAACACTCTAGTGTGACTGATATATCAATTACAACATCTAGCTACCCAGTGCCTGAATCTACCTAAAATAACACTAATATGACCGATATGTCAGATACAACAACTAGCTAACCAGTGCCTGAACCTACCTAAAGTAACACTCTAGTATGACTGATATATCAATTACAACATCTAGCTAACCAGTGCCTGATCTACCTAAAGTAACACTCTAGTATGACTGATTTATCAGATACAACATCTAGCTAACCATGAGTGCCTGATTCTACCTAAAGTAACTCTCTAGTATGACTGATATATCAGATACAACATCTAGCTACCCAGTGCCTGAATCTACCTAAAGTAACACTCTGGTATGACTGATATATCAGATACAACATCTAGCTAACCAGTGCCCGATTCTACCTAAAATAACACTCTAGTATGACCGATATGTGAGATACAACAACTAGCTAACCAGTGCCTGAACCTACCGAAAATAACACTCTAGTATGACCGATATGTGAGATACAACAACTAGCTAACCAGTGCCTGAACCTACCTAAAGTAACACTCTAGTATGACTGATTTATCAGATACAACATCTAGCTAACCATGAGTGCCTGATTCTACCTAAAGTACCACTCTAGTATGACTGATATATCAGATACAACATCTAGCTAACCAGGAGTGCCTGATTCTACCTAAAGTAACACTCTAGTATGACTGATATGTCAGATACAACAACTAGCTAACCAGAGCCTGAACCTACCTAAAATAACACTCTAGTATGACCGATATATCATATACAATCTCTAGCTAACCAGTGCCCGAATCTACCTAAAATAACAAGTAACACTCTAGTATGATCGATATGTCAGATACAACATCTAGCTAACTAGTGCCTGATTCTACCTAAAATAACACTCTAGTATGACCGATATATCATATACAATCTCTAGCTAACCAGTGCCCGAATCTACCTAAAATAACACTCTTGTATGACCGATATGTCAGATACAACATCTAGCTTCTAGCTAACCAGTGCCCGAATCTACCTAAAATAACACTCTTGTATATATGTTAGATACAACATCTAGCAAACCAGTGTCTGAACCTACCTAAAATAACACTCTAGTATGACCGATATGACAGATACAACATCTAGCTAACCAGTGTCTGAATCTACCTAAAGTAACACTCTAGTATGATCGATATGTCAGATACAACATCTAGGTATGACTGATATATCAGATACAACATCTAGCTACCCAGTGCCTGAATCTACCTAAAGTAACACTCTGGTATGACTGATATATCAGATACAACATCTAGCTAACCAGTGCCCGATTCTACCTAAAATAACACTCTAGTATGACCGACATGTCAGATACAACATCTAGCTAACCAGTGCCCGATTCTACCTAAAATAACACTCTAGTATGACCGATATGACAGATACAACATCTAGCTAACCAGTGTCTGAACCTACCTAAAATAACACTCTAGTATGACTGATATGTCAGATACAACAACTAGCTAACCAGAGCCTGAACCTACCTAAAATAACACTCTAGTATGACCGATATGGCAGATACAACAACTAGCTAACCAGTGCCTGAACCTACCGAAAATAACACTCTAGTATGACCGATATGTGAGATACAACAACTAGCTAACCAGTGCCTGAACCTACCTAAAGTAACACTCTAGTATGACTGATATGTCAGATACAACAACTAGCTAACCAGAGCCTGAACCTACCTAAAATAACACTCTAGTATGACCGATATGTGAGATACAACAACTAGCTAACCAGTGCCTGAACCTACCGAAAATAACACTCTAGTATGACCGATACAACATCTAGCTAACCAGTGCCTGAATCTACCTAAAGTAACTCTCTAGTATGACTGATATATCAGATACAACATCTAGCTAACCATGAGTGCCTGATTCTACCTAAAGTAACACTCTAGTATGACTGATATATCAGATACACCATCTAGCTAACCAGTGTCTGAATCTACCTAAAATAACACTCTGGTATGACCGATATGTCAGACACAACATCTAGCTAACTAGAGCCTGATTCTACCTAAAATAACACTTTAGTATGACCGATATGTCACATACAACAACTAGCTAACCAGTGTCTGAATCCACCTAAAATAACACTCTAGTAGTATGACCGATATGTCACATACAACAACTAGCTAACCAGTGCCTGATCTACCTAAAGTAACACTCTAGTAGTGCTAATACTGACCGATATGTTAGATACAACATCTAGCTAACCAGGGTCTGAATCTACCTAAAATAACCCCCCAGTATGACCGATATGTCAAGTACAACATCTAGCTACCCAGTGCCCGAATCTACCTAAAGTAACACCCTAGTATGACTGATATATCAAGTACAACATCTAGCTACCCAGTGCCTGAATCTACCTAAAGGAAGACTCTAGTATGACCGATATGCCAGATACAACATCTAGCTAACAAGTGCCTGATTCTACCTAAAGTAACACTCTAGAATGACTGATATATCAATTACAGCATCTAGCTAACCAGTGCCCTAATCTACCTAAAATAACACCCAAGTATGACCGATATGTCAGACACAACATCTAGCTAACTAGAGCCTGATTCTACCTAAAATGGCACTCTAGTATGACCGATACAACATCTAGCTAACGAGTGCCTGAATCTACCTAAAGTAACAATCTAGTATGACTGATATATTAATTACAACATCTAGCTAACCAGTTCCTGAATCTACCTAAAGTAACCCTCTAGGATGACCGATATGTCAGATAGAACATCTAGCTAACTAGTGCTTGATTCTACCTAAAATAGCATTCTAGTATGACCGATATGTCGGATACAACATCTAGCTAACAAGTGCCTGATTCTACCTAAAGTAACACTCCAGTATGACTGATATATCAGATACAACATCTAGTTAACCAGTGCCCGAATCTACCTAAAGTAACGCTCTAGTATGACTGATATATCAACTACAACATCTAGCTAACCATGCGTGCCTGATTCTACCTAAAGTAACACTCTAGTAGGACCGATATGTCAGATACAAAAACTAGCTAACCAGTGCCTGATTCTACCTAAAGTAACTCTCTAGTATGACTGATATATCAATTACGACATCTAGCTAACCAGTGCCCCTGAATCTACCTAAAGTAACAATCTAGTATGACTGATATATTAATTACAACATCTAGCTAACCAGGGTCTGAATCTACCTAAAATAACCCCCTAGTATGACCGATATGTCACATACAACAACTAGCTAACCAGTGTCTGAATATACCTAAAATAACACTCTAGAATGAGCGATATGTCAAATACAACATCTAGCTAACCATGCGTGCCTGATTCTACCTAAAGTAACACTCTAGTAGGACCGATATGTCAGATACAAAAACTAGCTAACCAGTGCCTGAACCTACCTAAAATAACACTCTAGTATGCTCGATATGTCAGATACAAAAACTAGCTAACCAGTGCCTGATTCTACCTAAAGTAACACTCTAGTAGGACGGATATATCAATTACAACATCTAGCTACACAGTGCCTGAATCTACCTAAAGTGAAACGCTAGTATGACCAATATGTCAGATCCAACATCTAGCTAACCAGTTCCTGAATCTACCTAAAATACCACTCTAGTATGACCGATACAACATCTAGCTAACGAGTGCCTGAATCTACCTAAAGGAACACTCTAGTATGACCGATACAACATCTAGCTAACTAATGCCTGATTCTACCTAAAATAACACTTTAGTATGACCGATATGTCAAGTACAACATCTAGCTAACCAGTGTCTGAATCCACCTAAAATAACACTCTAGTATGCAGATACAACATCTAGCTAACTATTGCCTGATTCTACCTAAAATATCACCCTAGTATGACCGATATATCAGATACATCATCTAGCTAACCAGTGCCCTAATCTACCTAAAATAACACTTTAGTATGACCGATATATCAGATACATCATCTAGCTAACCAGTGCCCTAATCTACCTAAAATAACACACTAGTATGACATATAAGTCAGATACAACATGTAGCTAACTAGTGCCCGATTCTACCTAAAATAACACTCTGGTATGACCGATATGTCAGAGACAACATCTAGCTAACTAGAGCCTGATTCTACCTAAAATAACACTTTAGTATGACCGATATGTCAAGTACAACATCTAGCTAACCAATGCCTGATCTACCTAAAGTAACACTCTAGAATGACTGATATATCAATTACAGCATCTAGCTAACCAGTGCCTGATCTACCTAAAGTAACCCTCTAGTATGACCGATATATCAGATACATCATCTAGCTAACCAGTGCCTTATCTACCTAAAGTAACACTCTAGAATGACTGATATATCAATTACAGCATCTAGCTAACCAGTGCCCCTGAATCTACCTAAAGTAACAATCTAGTATGACTGATATATCAACTACAACATCTAGCTAACCAGTGCCTTATCTACCTAAAGTAACACTCTAGGATGACCGATATGTCAGATACAACAGCTAGCTAACCAGTGTCTGAATATACCTAAAATAACACTCTAGTATGAACGATATGTCAGATACAACAACTAGCTAACCAGTGTCTGAATATACCTAAAATAACACTCTAGTAGTATGACCGATATGTCAAATACAACATCTAGCTACCCAGTGCCTGAATCTACTTAAAATAACACCCTAGTATGACCGATATATCAGATACAACATCTAGCTAACCAGTGCCTGAGTCTACCTAAAATAACACTTTAGTATGACCGATATATCAAATACAACATCTAGCCAACCAGTGCCTGAATCTAACTAAAATAACACTCTAGAATGACTGATATATCAATTACAACATCTAGCTAACCAGGGTCTGAATCTACCTAAAGTAACACTCTAGTATGACTGAAATATCAATTACAACATCTAGCTACCCAGTGCCTGAATCTACTGAAAATAACACCCTAGTATAACCGATATGTCAGATACAACATGTAGCTAACACTCTAGTATGACTAATATGTCAGATACAACAACTAGCTAACCAGTGCCTGAATCTACCTAAAATAACACTCTAGTATGATCGATATGTCAGATACAACATCTAGCTAACCAGTGCCTGAATCTACATAAAATAACACCCTAGTATGACCGATATGTCAAATACAACATCTAGCTAACCAGTGCCTTCTAGCTAACCAGTGCCTGAATCTACCTAAAGTGAAACGCTAGTATGACCAATATGTCAGATACAACATCTAGCTAACTAGTGCCCGATTCTACCTAAAATAACACTCTAGTATGACCGTTATATCAGATACAACATCTAGCTAACCAGTGTCTGAATCTACCTAAAGTAACACTCTAGTATGACTAATATATCAGATACAACATCCAGCTAACCAGTGCCTGAATCTACCTAAAGTGAAACGCTAGTATGACCAACATGTCAGATACAACATCTAGCTAACCAGTGCCTGAATCTACTTAAAATAACACTCTAGTATGACCGATATGTCAGATACAACATCTAGCTAACTAGTGCCCGATTCTACCTAAAATAACACTCTAGTATGACCGATATATCATATACAATCTCTAGCTAACCAGTGCCCGAATCTACCTAAAATAACACTCTAGTATGACCGATACAACATCTAGCTAACCAGTGCCTGAATCTACCTAAAATAACATTCTAGTATGACCGATATGTCAGATACAACATCTAGCTACCCAGTGCCTGAATCTACTTAAAACATGACTAAATAAACCGGACAACCACTTCACCCTTACCCTGTATATATAACAATGTTTAGTTTTTAACATGCATGAAAATGAGCGTACAACGTGTCACGTTAGTTATATGTTACATTTTAAAGTGAAGAACTTCACAAGTATGTTGTTACTGGTACATATTTAATACAGATCAGTTCAGTAATACTGGTACATATTTAATACAGATCAGTTCAGTAATACTGGTACATATTTAATACAGATCAGTTCAGTAATACTGGTACATATTTAATACAGATCAGTTCAGTAATACTGGTACATATTTAATACAGATCAGTTCAGTAATACTGGTACATATTTAATACAGATCAGTTCAGTAATACTGGTACATATTTAATACAGATCAGTTCAGTAATACTGGTACATATTTAATACAGATCAGTTCAGTAATACTGGTACATATTTAATACAGATCAGTTCAGTAATACTGGTACATATTTAATACAGATCAGTTCAGTAATACTGGTACATATTTAATACAGATCAGTTCAGTAATACTGGTACATATTTAATACAGATCAGTTCAGTAATACTGGTACCTATTGATACAGATCAGTTCAGTAATACTGGTACCTATGACTAGTTACATTATAAACATAAACTTAGTATACAGATACTAGATTTTGAAATGTGGTCATCAGTGGTGGACAGATTTGGTGTGTGTACCAGTAAAGTCCTCCCGTGAAGTTTCATGGCCTATACATATCTTTATATGCAATTATTTTACAATGGGGGTGTCTGAAAATTTAGCTGAAACTGGTAAGGGGTGCTTATTAAGATAACAAACACAGGCTGTGTCAGTTGCTGCAGCTGAAATACATAGTTAACTGCTGTACACATTCTCTTCACAGGAAAATTGAAAAGCTGTTCTCGTTAAATTTATTTTCTAAAACAATGGGAGCCAGTCTTGTCGGATTGCAAGACTTACATAGAGTTTGATATAAAGTTTATAGTAATACATTTTGTTAACTGGAGAGGGATAAAAGGGCCAAAATGGATGGTGTTTGGGAAAACACTTTATATTATTTCAATAAGTGCCCAAAAGAGGAGAGGGATGCTATAAGGGGAGATTGTTAAAGCAACCATGGTACCCATTTGAGCATTAAATTAAATCATCTCCAATTCCACATCTACACTACAGTACATATCCGTGAACCCTTTTTTTTAGTTTCTCCCTTAATTTTGATAAATTTCTGTTTCAAACCTAAAACAATGAGTAGTTATTATATCAAATTTTCATGAAATCCCTGTGATAAAATTTTGTTATTAACTTATTAAAACCTTTATGAATATTTTTTCTTTTACAAGATAGATTATTGGGTTTTTTTTCACATTCTATATTATATAATTCCTTTTGATATTTGGTTATTACTATCATCAGTATTACAATGTACCTTTCCCCACAATGTATCCTAAGCCTATTTATTGTGTGTAATTCCTCTTTTCTACTTATTATCTATCCACTTCCCTGTTTTCTCACAATTTCTGATAACAAGCTTGTAAAAGTTATCAATCTTGTTCACCTTTAAACATTTATTTAAAAATATCTTTTCCAATTTCCTTGGAGTTTTTGTACCAATTAAGTGTTTGTTAGATCTCACCATATAAGAACTGAAGTTAGCCTTCTACTGTATGACAAGTCCTTTGTTATAAGTATACCAGGTACTCAGAGCGTTTACTAGGGAGTGGAGGTTACATTGAGCAATTAAGGAGGCTAAATTATCAAACACAGGAAATACTCTCTAACTTACTTTTGTGTTATAGTTTAAGGGGATAAGATCTGTAGTAAATTTTTCCTGTCACTTAAAATTATTTGTCAGAGAAAATCTCTCTCCTTCAAGTCATTCAAGTTACAAGTCATTCAAGTTACACACACAAGTTGACAACAACTGATGTACACCAGTGAAGAAAAAGTTATAGTACTTCATGATGTCTCCATACAACATTTCTGACCAGCTTTGGTCATACAGCTGTATGTATCTTCCACAGTGGGGGACAACATCTGAACCTCAGTGTGCTGAACAAAATAAGCTCTTTGTGTAGAACTGCTCACCTTGCAGTAACCCAGGCCTTGGTAAATGATATTGCTTGTCTGCATCTATAGAAATGTGAAATAAATGTTATATCAAAAGAAACTTAAAAAAAGGAAACAGTTTTGAGAGTTGTAGAGGTAGCATNGGGGGGGATTTAAAACAATCTTTTCACTTTTTTAACAAATCAAGTCATACTATGGCTACACCTAAATATAGAAAACAAAGAAACTTTACTTAATGTAAAATATTGACAACAGAAAATGTTTGAAGTCAGGAGCTTGCATTTCAACAAACTTAAACATAGAGGATCTGTCATAAGTTTCCCTTCATAGTACACGTAGATTTATGATACAAGTTTTTGATTAGTTCTTTGTCAGTTTGAACTTTTCTCCTCTTTTCTCTAATCTGTTTGATTGAGTCATGTTAACAGTAAATGCACCTTGAGGTAACCTATCTGTTTGATTGAGTCATGTTAACAGTAAATGCACCTTGAGGCAACTTTTGTGTTAGATTGAGTCATGTTAGCAGTAAATGCACCTTGAGGTAACTTATCTGTTTGATTGAGTCATGTTAACAGTAAATGCACCTCGAGGTAACTTATCTGTTTGATTGAGTGATGTTAACAGTAAATGCACCTTGAGGGAACTTTTCTGTTTGATTGAGTCATGTTAACAGTAAATGCACCTTGAGGTAACTTTTCTGTTTGATTGAGTCATGTTAACAGTAAATGCACCTTGAGGAAACCTATAGGTCTGTTTGATTGAGTCATGTTAACAGTAAATGCACCTTGAGGTAACCTATCTGTTTGATTGAGTCATGTTAACAGTAAATGCACCTTGAGGCAACTTTTGTGTTAGATTGAGTCATGTTAGCAGTAAATGCACCTTGAGGTAACTTATCTGTTTGATTGAGTCATGTTAACAGTAAATGCAACTTGAGATAACTTAACTGTTTGATTGAGTCATGTTAACAGTAAATGCACCTTGAGGTTTGATTGAGTCATGCTAACAGTAAATGCACCTTGAGGTAACTTATCTGTTTGATTGAGTCATGTTAACAGTAAAATGCACCTTGAGGTAACTTTTGATCTAAAATTAATACTGCTGTGGATAAAAGACAACCTTCAAAGTGAGTTTGTCGTTTCAGGTATTTACTAGTATAGTGCTTGATATGAAAGAAATAGAACCGATCATTGCAATATGAGAAAGATCTGTTTGGTTCTTCATATGGCCATTTTGTTTTAATGATCAGTCTCAAAATATAACATGCACAACTAGAGATCAAGGGAAACCTACATGAACATAACAAATTTGAGAAAGAACCCTCCAGTACTATCTGGCAATAGCAGAATCTGAACGGTCAAAATCAAAAATATATTTATTCCATCAGTCTCATAAGAAAACATGCACAACTACAGACCAAGGGGAACCTACATATCAAATTTGAGAAAAAACTCTCCAGTCCTTATTGAAAAATAGTGATAACAAAACCTTCACTGTCAAAATTCAAGATGGCTACCTTTCGGCCATTTTGTTGATCTGAACAGTCTCAAAATTAAACATGCACAACGAGGACTTTGAGAAAGATCCCTCCAGTGCTTCCTAAGAAATAACGATAACAAACCTTCACTGTCAAAATTCAAAATGGCTGCCTGTCGACCATTTTGTTTATCTGATCAGTCTCAAAATTAAACATGTACAACGACTAACCAAACAGAGCCTACATGTTAAATTTGAGAAAGATCTCTCCAATACTTATTGAGAATTAGAGATATTTATTTAAATATACCAAACATTCACTGTCAAAATCCAAGATGGCTGCCTGTCGACCACTTTGTTTATCTGATCAGTCTCAAAATTGAACATGCACAACTAAAGACCAAGGGGAACCTACATAACAAATTTGAGAATTATATCCTCCAGTACTTCTTGAAAAAATAGCGATAACAAACATTCACTGTCAAAATCCAAGATGGCTGCATGTCGGCCATTTTGTTTATCTGATCATTCTCAAAATTAAACATTCATAACAAAAGACCAAGGGAAACCTACATAACAAATTTGGGAAAGATCCCTCCAGTTTTTAATGAGAAAAAGCGATAACAAACCTTTAATGTCACAATCCAAGATGGTGGGCTGTCGGCTATTTTGTTTATTCGATCAGTCTCAAAATTATACATGCACAACTACAGACCAAAGGTACCTTCATAGCAAATTTGAGAAAGATTTTTCCAGCACTTCTTGAAAAATAGTGATAACAAACATCACTATCAAAATCCAAGATGGCTGTCTGTTGGCCATTTTGTTAATCTGATCAGTCTCAAAAGTAAATATGCACAATTAGGGACTAAGGGGAACCTGCATATACAATTTGAGAAAGATTCCTCCAGTACTTCCTGAGAAATAGCGATAACAAACATTCACTTTCGAATTCCAAGATGGCTGACTGTTGGCCATTTTGTTTATATATGCACAACTTTATGGACCAACGGAAACCCACATATAAAATTGGAGAGATATCCCTCCAGTACTTCCTGAGAAATAGCGATAACAAGAATTGTTTAAGGATGGATGACTGACGTCGGACGGAGGACGGACCAAGGATGCAGGGTGATTTGAATAGTCCACCATCCAATGATGATGGGCTAAAAAACAATTTTAATAGTCACTACTGTAAAATGGAAAAAATTGGCCTGTGGTCTACAAACACCAAGTTAAGTGACAAAGGTATATGGAGGTATATATACATTACATTGTATATGTACCTGGTAATTTTTTGTACATTGAAAAAGTATCTCAAAATATATTTAACCCCTCAAAAATAAATCACTAGTATTTGTATCCCCTGGATAATCAAGGTAGATCACAGATTTCTGTGGGTATATATATATAGATACACCATTTGATCACAGGGGTTCCTTATAAATGTCTGAAATACACATATGCTATATACTGCTAAGGGTTACAGCATACATGTAATGGTTATATCATAGACTCGAGCGAATGTCGGTTATCACAACGAGAGGGGCGGGGTTCAACCCGAGTACGCGAAGCATACGAGTGTTGAGCCCCGCCCCTCAAGTGTGATGACTGACATATCCGTGAGAGCCTATGGTATAACTGTTTTGTCCGCATATAGTGTCACATGATTTGGTGTGTGTAAAAACCCAAATCTATTCAATCAGTCAAATTCTGAAGAAGAACCATTTGATGATTTTGACGACATACATTTATCACAACTGTAAAGTTACAAAGACGATGTGACCACCAACGTTGTTCGCAAAAGGCGTGGATGAACAGCTGATAATGTCCAGGACCGGTCATCGGAGTATGGCGGGTCAGAGCAGAGACGAATATCATATGTCTCTGGTCAAACCCTAAAAACGACCATGCCCCGCACAGGCGATGGAGGTTAGTAAAATGCTTGACCCTCCAAAATCAAAATTGAAAATAGAAACGGTGAACAACCCTTTGATGGAAAAGATACCCACAGACAAACTTCCAGTAATGTCGTTAACGGACGTTTTTGACGTACATCGGCAGGGCCAGGTTTTCCACAACTGCCAGGTTTCTTTCAATTTTACTACTAAATGAATGTTTGAAATTTTATTGAGTTTGCAGTTCAATGTGTACATTACAATATTATTGACTTTGCAGTTTAATGTGTACAATCAACGACGGTCTATCGTTTGAAATTTTATTGACTTTGCAATTATATACCATATGGTATAACTAAAACAGGTTGGTTATACCATGACTAGATCAAAGGAGAAATGACACGTCTATACGACAAATATAGCATATGTGTATTTCAGACATTTGTAATAATTTAATCCCTGTGATTTGACTGTGATACAGGGTCAAAGCTGTGGTCATTATAGCGCTGGATACTGATACAGGTGTCAAGGTCGGTGACTGATTACACCTGGTCGTGTACTACACAGACCAATCCACATGACATAATCTCTACAGGTACATGTCGTCTAGACAGTATAGGGCTGCTGATCCCAGCTAGTGTCTACGGAAATAACAAAACCCAGCTTAGGTCAACTCCGGGCATACAGGCGTCATTTACCTGCGCAATATGTAACTGATCATGAGGTCACAATTTCCAGGTGCCACTGCACTGAACCCAGGACTGCAACATTTTGATGATGCATGCATGAATTTGTAGTTTCTAAGTCAAGTTTACATTGTATGTAAGCACACATTCCTATTCAGGCTAACAAGTTTTACTAGAATTTCCCCATTATATGCTCCTGTTTTGTTTCTAAACAAATACATTGTACTACAAATATAACATATCCAGTGTTTGCTAAATTCCTGAGTTGATTAATGTGGGAGATTGACTACCAAGTGCAGGGATAATCCTGGAGGGGGCCATGGGGCCATTGACCCCTCAAAACTGAAATTGACCCCTCCATGTTCCAAGTTTCTTTTAATTTTACATAGAATTGCCCCTTCAGGCCAGGTTAGCTAAAAAGGGGTGGACTTATTAATGGGCATTTATATTTCTTTAAAACAGTATTTTTGCAGTTTATTTTTCCAGTTTTTATCTATATCATGTTAAAATTGTTTTATGCACAGAAAGTAAGGAAAGTATGGGGGGAGGGGGGTTATTACCAGACATGGGCTTATCATGAGTAAAGTACTGTAACTATACAAGCCAGCCCCTGGCACGAACCACAGTACAAATCAATTGAACAGAAGACTAGACTAGTGGCAGAAGTGGTCAAATATTGGCTATAGGGAATAAATCAGTCTCAGATTCTTGTATAATGAAAGTCCCTGATATTCAGTCATTGCAGATGTCATATGCAGGTAGATAATTTACATATTACCCCAGACTCAGATTGATATCTACTTCTGAGATATTGCATAAGACTTCACCTCCAATGGCTTGCGAAAAGACTTAAGGTGAGGACAAAATAAATAATCAATAAATAACCCTAGGACGTGAGAGTTGACAACCCTGCACATTTTATCAACAAGACAATATTTTTTTTCTTAAAAAACTATCTCTAGATTGTGATGGCAGATCAAGGTCTACCATATCAAGGTCTACCATATAAGTGAAATGTCTGAAGCCTGTGTCAAGGGAGATCTCTGACTTTGGAAATGGTATAGAAAAATACATTACGGTGTACAAAGAAACTTTACTGCCGAGAACTTCTCATTTGTGACATATTTTGTTTGCATTTGAAACTTAAAGTTGTATAGGACTTTGGCGGTACACATGCTTAAATCAGGTCGCTTTGCATAACATGTTTGTATCTTGTATAAGAGAATAGCGTGCTTCCACAGGGGATCGAACCCTCGATCTTTAGGTTCCTAGTCGAACGCTCTACCACTGAGCTAAAGGGAAATTCCCTCTAGTTAGAAGGCGACCTTAATCCTATGTACAATTAACCTGCCACACTACTCCCCCTTTTTTAAATGTGTTGGTCCTCAACACCACAACCAAGGTTCCTACTCCCTGTCACTACAGGGAGGGCTACGCACACCATTTGTAACAGGAAAGAGAAGTGTGTTTCCACCAGGGATCGAACCCTCGATCTCCTGGTTCCTAGTTGGACGTTCTAACTAGCTAGAAGGCGACCTTAATCGGGATCCTATGTACAATTAAAACCTGCCACATTGTTAGCTTTAACATTAAATTGCTCAAGCCATATGACAATATCAATATAAATCAAAGAGTTAAACAGCTTTGTCTCAATCATGTTTTTAATATTTATCATCAGTGCTGTCCAAAGTATATGAACAAAAGTTTTATTAGAAATAGCAATACTCGTTTTACAAGATCTTGCGAACACAATTTTTTAGTACAATCTATTAGGGGAGCTGAGTCCTCCACTTTTTTCTATAATGGAATCAAGAGACTGGAATTCTTTACCTACAAAAAACATCAATTTAAACTTCAGGTTAAACATCACTTGATGGAAATAGATAAGAGGGAACATCAAAATGAATGTCTTTTTGTAATATCTAATTACCTTATACCACTTAAAGTTAATAATTATAGTATTCATTATAAAAACCATCCTATCATTTTGACCGGTTGCTAATATTTTTCCAAAGCACCCCATTGGAAATATGTTTTTTCAAAACTTTCATAGGCCATCCTAGGTAAAAGATTACCAGTTCAAGATTATTTTTCACTGTCTGTACCTCCAATATTTGATATGATATTCATATAAACTGTGATAATACTACTACCTAGTGCTGAATATATGCTTTTTACTTGAAATTAATATAACTTTTTATTTAGTCATATGCATTTTGCGATATCTGAAAGTCAGTCTTTCATCAAATACCATTCTGTGATCTCATTGCTTGTGTAATGTAATTTTATGTTTGCCATGCATCTTTTACCTGAATAAACATTATTATTATTATTTTTAATATATCATCGGTTTTTCTTGACAGTTGTGTAATGTTTATTTTGTGTGTATTTATGTTTAAATTACCAAGCTATCCCTGAAGGATCTAACGAAAAGAAAAGAAAACACTATTGTGAATCCAATTGTGCTAGAATCAATAATCAGTCGACAGCCGGTGTATGCGTGGTATAACAATGATGATAACACTAAATGTGAATTACGTTCCGTGTATAGGCCTAGGCTGTGCATGACAATACGACGTCACACGTTTGTTATATTCAAACTATCAAATAAAGGATATCTATTTTCACAGTACGTTATAGATCGCTTCAGAATTAGATCTTCATAATATTTTCATTCATCTGAAACCCTTACTATACCTGTATTATCCGTTATTTCGCGCCTAGGAGGGGCACTGCTTTCACTGTTTTCTTCCATTCTGTGAGTTGGTTGCAGATCGTGCCGTCGCGAAGATACTTGATACAGTGGAGAGCTGTGAAGCGTTTTTATGACCCTACCCTGAATCTTGGGTGCACTCGATTTAGTTCTGCCGCTAGTCCAGTAGTCTTGCTTAGGCTGAAACGGTACGTGTGGCGCAGAAATTTTCCACGATTAAGCAGAGCTAAAAATGCACAGTTTCGGAGAATAAAAAACAATCTATCAAGAATTATATGCCCTTCTTTCATCCGTCCGCTTCATGGTTCACACAGAAGTTCCATCAGAGTGTTCTTACTTAAATGACTTTAATCAAGTTAACTACATTACTCATTGAACAACAGTAACAGTATTTGCGTCTTCTCGATAACAATTTAACACTAACGTATCGTTGAATTGTGTAAAAAAGTAATGATTTCTGTAATATTATCAAATTCTGCTATCTATATATGCCATATGAAGTCCAAACTTTGTCATTTTATCATTCATCACGGTTACACTCTGCCAAGTACACCCACTTTGTTATTTGTAAACAGGAAGTAAGTTTGACAAGCACGTGAGTATGAGTTTACAGACGGTTTCGTCACTTTTTGGTCTGAAGTTGGAGATCAATGGCTCAATCAAACTGACCTTTTATAATAACACCATAAAACGGAAATTAAAGTGGATATGTTATCCGCTGCGCAGGAACAGATTCTAAATAACGCCAATGAAGTCAGAGGCGACGCTGCATCGGTATCTAACGCTAAGGGGAGATTACTTATAGTTATTGTAACAAGAATTGAGAAAAGTGTGCTTTCACCGCCACCTGGGATCGAACCCTCGATCTCCAGGTTCCTAGTCGGATGCTCTACCAATGAGCTAAACGGAATTGAACCTAGAAGGAGACCGTAATCCTTACTATGTACAATTAAAACCTGCCCACCATGTTTAGCTCACTATGCCATGGTGCGGCGTATGTCGTCCGTCAACTTTTCCTTTGAACGACTTCTTCTGAAGAATGGACAGGTCTAGAGTCATGAAATTTGGGTGATAGCTTTGTTAATTAGAGCCCAACAAGTTTGAGAACGAAATTGACCTTGACCTTCTTTCAAGGTCAAAGGGTACAAAAGTGTTAAATACTTGAAATGTCTTCTGAAGAACTGAAATGCATAGAATCTTATTATTGTGGCTGGTTGCTTCTTGGGATTGAGCCCGACAATGTTTGCCAATGAAAATGACCTTGGCCTACTTTCAAAGTCACATGGGCCAAATCAATGTCAAACACTTCAAATTACCTCTTTTGAATGATCTGAAGGCATAGCATTATAATATTTGGCTGGTAACTGTCACAGATGGAGCCCGACAAAGTTGGCTATTGAAAATTACCTCAACCTACTTAAACTTTCAAGGTCACAGGGGTCAAATATAGCAAAAACTGCAAACAGATTCTTTTGAAGAAGTGAAAGGCATGGAGTTGTGATGTTTTACAAGTAGGTTCCTTAGATAGAGCCCAATAAAGTTTGCAAATGAAAATGACCTTAACCTACTTGATTATATTGCTTGATCTTAATCTAAGTTGATATAGAGTATCCTTGGCCCAACATGATTCAATGTTGTACCGTAAAAACCCAAGTAATTTGCGCACCTGTGTAATTTGCGCAGGTACTTTTTGAGGCTGAAAATCGGGAAAAAAGCTTCTACTCGAATATTTTGCGCACCCAAAAAATCTGGAAAAAAAACCGATGTTCATGCTCCGAAAATCGATCTCTGATTTTTAAAAAAAATATATTTCTATGATTTTTTTTTTCATTGATGTAAAATGATATTTAAAACCAAGAAGAAACTACCTAAAATGTGTATTTTGTTGCTTGTTTTCTTTGAATTATCTGATCATACATGACACGATGCTTCATTTAATAAATATTGAAATAATTCACGAGGTTATTGTCAATAACGTGTTTACGTAATGTTAGACGCGAGATCAACATGAAAGTGAGCCGTAAAAAAAACCATGCTATACGTTTACGCATAGGCGATTTGAAAAAAACTTACAGAACTTACATGGAACGGAGCTTAAATTGAACAACTACATTTTCGTAATAGTATGGGGAAACGCACCGAGATGTCGAAACGTAATGTCGTAAGTTGATCGGCGATTCTCTGGCATAGGAATTTGGCTAAACTTTTTTTGTTAACGGTTACCTATTTAATAATACTTTTCACATAAACTCACATAACAACACATTATGTATCTTTTATTAATGTTTGACATAAATAAATTTGTTGACCGTCATTTGTCTTAGAGTTCCGTGTATAATAAATAAGGGAAATAATCCAAGATGGCGATCTCCCAGAATCGTCGATCTTTTCCTGAAAAAAACTTGAAATTTTCTATACCTGTGTATTTTACGCACCCCCCACTTTGGGTATTAAATTTCTGAAAAAAAAGTGCGCAAATTACATGGGTTTTTACGGTAGAAACTATGCCCCCATCTCAATGGGGACAGGAGAATGGGACCCAATAAGATAAAGGTGTTGCTGAGAGACAGAGCCAATATTTGGAAATATTTGTAGTACTGTATAATATCTTTTTGATATTTTGTTATGACTGCTTAAATATCCAAGTGAGTGATACATGCCCTATAGGCCTCTTGTTTATAAATATGTTCACCCTCGAACACAACAACCCAGGTTCTAACTCCCTGTCACCACAGGGAGGGCCACAGACACCATTTGTAACAGGAAAGAGAATAGTGTGCTTCCAATGGGGATCGAACCCACGATCTCCAGGTTCCTAGTCGGATGCTCTACCACTGAGCTAAAGGGAATTCCCTCTAGCTTTAAGCTATAAGGCGACCATAATCCTATGTACAATTAAAACCTGCCACAGTATAATACTTACCAGCCGGTAGAGATATGGCGAAAACAGACCTAAATATCAAAATAATTACATAAATAAGATTTTTTTGCTTGCCAACAGCAACAGGTGATCGATACAAACCCATTAAGTTGTAGTCTACATGTAACTACATTCACCAGTAATGTTTTAAGAGTGGAGAATATATGTATATATATTGAAATTCCACATTGATATTTATATTTTTCTTTTACAGAATATTAAGATATAAAGTACATGAGACTCCACTAAGGAGGACTGTACTTTGACAGAAGAAGAAGAGTGTTGCCTTATCAGAATCAAGTGTGATGATGCCTGGACGAGTCAGCCATCTCTCCTTGTCTGTTTTGTGTTTTTTTGTTGTAACTGCAGTACTGCCGACAGGTAAAGGTTAAATTAACAGTAAATAAAACATATCAGCGTCAGTGCTATTATATTATATTAACATCCTAAAAGAGTACTGCACCAGACATTTTTTTCAATACTTCAATATTGTGGAGTCTCCTGCATTATTGCTGAAAGTCATATTAAATTGCTTCAATTTTATATTTGTATTTTACGTCCTATGAACAGCTAATTTCATTTAAGGACATGCAATGTTTTTATAGTGGAGGAAAGCCGGAATTCCTGGAGAAAAAACACAGACCGATGGCCATTACCTTCTATTTGATATGGGGACAGCACCTGAAATAATCAATAGCTATAATATTTGTAACTAATTGTGGGATGGTTGAGACCTGTATACATAATATGTACAGTAATTCATTTTAGTTGAGCTGGCTTTTTAAAATTTAGATATTGATGACATTTTTTACCTGCAGAGAAGTTTTTGTTAGGTGTAAAGCTGTACATTTGCTACTTAAGAATAATCAAGATCCCCACTGTATAACCACCAACACACAATAAGCATACAGAGAAAAATACATCTTTGTTACCAAGATTAGATCTTGGGTCCAGACCCATCCCTGGGTCTTAAATTATCTTCAAATGGACACTGTATCTTCACCTTAAAACGTATGTTTGCTGGGAATTAAGAGATAAGTTCATGCTACAAAGATCAACCTTAGAAACTGGCCTGGTCGGTCCCTAGAGACTTAGTCTCTAAACCAATCATATAAATGGTATGCAATTGCTAGGCATGAAGAGACAAACACGATGCTACAAGAATTGATTCCTGGGTCATCCTCATCCCTGATGACTTAGTTCCTGGGTCATAAGATGGAAATGGTAATTAGATTCCCACCTATTCTTACATGTATGTACAATTGTTCTGCATAAAAAAATACATTCATGTTACCAAGTTTGGCTTAAGGTCCTGACTCCAGCTTGCCCCCTCTCTGTGGACCTGGACCTGAGCCATTGCATGTTTACAGTTGAGATTGTTACCCTTCAAGAATGTTAATAATTGCTAGGCATGAAGAGATAAATATACTCATATAATATGATATCGGAATTGGCCCACCCATGGGTCCAAGGGTAATAGACCAGGCTCTTTAATTATTTACAAATACATACAAATATTGTAACATCCAAGGAATAAGATGACCTTACTGGAAAGCTAGCTTTTCCAGCGATGCAGTATAACCCTGGGATGTGCTTACTAGTTCAGCAACGTTGAGCTTGGTATAAGTGGCTGGATGGGTGCCCTACCGCTCTTGCAGGGTCACTGGGAAAATGTAGCTCCCACTTGGACTTATGGGTAATTCCAAAATGGAGTAATTGGATGTTAAGTATTAAAAGACAACTCCTCATGTTTCAATTAAATTTGCAATGAAGCATCAAGGAGACCAGGAAATTAAATTTCATTTAGAAGAAAAGTGTTGTCCCCTACCAGTGGCAGAGGCCAAAATGGGGAAATATTTGTAAAATTAGACTAATAATATCTTTTAATGAGATTTTTTGCCCCAATTACTAAATATCCAGGTGAGCAGCACACGCCCTACCTTTAATGCTGGATGTTGGAGCCTTTTTGACATAGAAATATCTAGCTTGTTGAAACAGATGTGTAATTATATAGTCTGTTTTAGGATATAAACAAGTTTGTTGATGCAGAAATGTAATTATACATATTGTAGTAGGCTTTAATAAAGTAATAGTTATACAAGTTTCAAAAAATACAATAACTGTGCTAAGATAGCAATATACAAGTTTAAAAAGAAATACAAAAACTGGTTTCAAAGGAGTTTAATACTTAAGAACCCAGAAAGCAAATATATTCTAGTTGCGAATGTTAAACCTGAGTTGAGCTTCATATAAGTTGTAACATTTAGAAGGATTTTGAGATTGATTATTTTGAAAATGTGATTTTTCCTTTCCTCAGCTAATGTCAATGCAGAGTCCAACATGAGACAGTGGGAAACTGTTGGGCCTAGACAGAATAAGACTGACAAGTTAGTGTGTTACTACCCTCTGCCTGACTCTCCCCCAAACACCACTATCCCCCATGATCTGGACCCCATGCTGTGTACACATGTCATCTTCATCCCAACGTCTATCAGTGCGACATGTGAGGTGTCTGCTGCACGCTCTTTTCACCTTGACCTCTTTGCCAAGGTCGTCCCTGCGATAAGGAAACAGAACCCAGCCCTGACGGTGATGCTGTCTAATGGGGGAGAGTTTGATCCAGTGCTTGCGTCCCCGTACAACATGTCAAGGTTCATCAACAGTACCGTACCCTTTCTGAGGAAGTATGACTTTGATGGATTTGACTTGGACTGGGAGTTCCCCGGCTGGAATGGTCGCCCTGATGGACAGCGCCACAATTTCTCTGTGCTCACTATGGTAAAGATTGGGGTCAGAATATATGTAGTACAATATCAGTGCCCGTTGAAAGTAAAAATGGAACTACTAGGTAATATATTTTATCATTGAAATATAAAGTTTCAACATGATATCAACCAGACTTAATAGTTGGTGATGTTTGGGAATACATAGATTACATATATATATACTCTTACCCTGGACAGGTGTTTCCAACTTTTCTCCAACCCTTCACAGGTTTGTCTCCCGTTTTAGCCGGGAAGGATCAGCTTGTCATCCTCTAGGGTGAGATAGCTAGCCTCGTGCTGATTGTGACGCCATAAAACTGTGTCACCGGTAATTGTGACATCAAAGTGAATGACGATATTCATACCTACATGTGTTTTTGTTTACAAACAGACTACTGTCGGTGGAGTTGTGACTGAAATAATAGGATATGGGAGAAAAATAATCATCCCCTACGTTTAAGCTTGATGGTGAAACAGAGAAATCTCAAACTCTCTGGGTTATCTTGTTTGCTTTTCTAACCCGAGGTTCTGCCGAGGGTTAGACAACCAAAAAACATCATTCCTCAGGTTGGAGATTTCTCTGTTACAACCTCAAGGAAGGGGAAGATTCTATTAGTCTCACCCTAGGGTTTAGACGGGGGGATTCCCCTTTTCATAAAAATTGTAAGACATCACTCCAACAATGCATCAACGTCACGCCAACCCTGCATCTAGCCTGTAACATTAACATTACATTATATATATGATACACAATTGGTAAACAGGGTGAGAGAAAAAGAATCATCCACCCCCTTGTGGTGAGATTAGGAATCTCAACCCTCAGGGAAAGATTGTTAAGTTACCAAACACTCGGCAAATCCTCATGATTGGCAACTTAAGAAAATTCCCCCTCGGGCTGAAATTCCCCATCTCACCCCCAAAGGTGTGAAAGATGCTATTAGTCCGTGGCTTACAAACGTTAGTTCTCAGAGTACAGATGCTGATATGACTATTAAATGGGTCACTGTAGACAGGTGAGATGGATCATGCTCATTGAGTTATGGATTATATTTTTATCTTCTGAACTATTTTAGGGACTGCGTGAACTGTTTGAGGAGGAGGCCAGACGGACATCAAAGCCCCGCCTACTTTTGACAGCAGCTGTGTCCACAGCCAATGTTATGTTGGGTATATACGAATTCCACATCCTGGCAAAGTGAGCAGCATTTTGATACACTGCTATCTGTAGGACTTGGGACTATTTTAACCTATATAATGGTCTTCATGTTTGTAAAAAAATCAAATTGTCATTTTTCTCTCTGTGTAATACGTTAACTGATTGTCTGAAAAGCCTGTAGGAGACCTTAACAATATGTAGTTACTGGTCCATGTTAACAATAGATTGTCACCGTCTCTGTCTATTTGTAGGACCCTGGACTATGTTAACCTGAAGGTCCATGTTAACAATAGATTGTCACTGTTCTCTGTCTATTTGTAGGACACTGGACTATGTTACCCTGATGGTCCATGTTAACAATAGATTGTCACTGTTCTGTCTATTTGTAGGACACTGGACTAAGTTAACCTGATGGTCCATGTTAACAATAGAATGTCCCATTCTCTGTCTATTTGTAGGACCCTGGACTATGTTACCCTGATGGTCCATGTTAACAATAGATTGTCACTGTTCTCTGTCTATTTGTAGGACACTGGACTATGTTACCCTGATGGTCCATGTTAACAATAGATTGTCACTGTTCTTTGTCTATTTGTAGGACCCTGGACTATGTTAACCTGAAGGTCCATGTTAACAATAGATTGTCACTGTTCTCTGTCTATTTGTAGGACACTGGACTATGTTACCCTGATGGTCCATGTTAACAATAGATTGTCACTGTTCTCTGTCTATTTGTAGGACCATATGTAGTTACTGGTCCATGTTAACAATAGATTGTCACCGTCTCTGTCTATTTGTAGGACACTGGACTATGTTACCCTGATGGTCCATGTTAACAATAGATTGTCACTGTTCTCTGTCTATTTGTAGGACACTGGACTATGTTACCCTGATGGTCCATGTTAACAATAGATTGTCACTGTTCTCTGTCTATTTGTAGGACACTGGACTATGTTACCCTGATGGTCCATGTTAACAATAGATTGTCACTGTTCTTTGTCTATTTGTAGGACCCTGGACTATTTTAACCTTATGGTCCATGTTAACAATAGATTGTCACCGTCTCTGTCTATTTGTAGGACCCTGGACTATGTTACCCTGATGGTCCATGTTAACAATAGATTGTCACTGTTCTTTGTCTATTTGTAGGACCCTGGACTATGTTAACCTGATGGTCCATGTTAACAATAGAATGTCACATTCTCTGTCTATTTGTAGGACCCTGGACTATGTTAACCTGATGGTCCATGTTAAAAATAGATTGTCACTGTTCTCTGTCTATTTGTAGGTCCCTGGACTATGTTAACCTGATAGTCCATGTTAACAATAGATTGTCACTGTTCTCTCTCTATTTGTAGGACCCTGGACTATGTTAACCTGATAGTCCATGTTAACAATAGCTTGTCACTGTTCTCTGTCTATTTGTAGGACCCTGGTCTGTGTTAACCTGATGGTCCATGTTAACAATAGATTGGCACTGTTCTCTGTCTATTTGTAGGACCCTGGACTATGTTATCCTGATAGTCCATGTTAACAATAGATTGTCACTGTTCTCTCTCTATTTGTAGGACCCTGGACTATGTTAACCTGATAGTCCATGTTAACAATAGATTGTCACTGCTCTCTGTCTATTTGTAGGACCCTGGACTATGTTATCCTGATAGTCCATGTTAACAATAGATTGTCACTGTTCTCTCTCTATTTGTAGGACCCTGGACTATGTTAACCTGATGGTCCACGTTAACAATAGATTGTGTCTGTTCTCTGTCTATTTGTAGGACCCTGGACTATGTTATCCTGATAGTCCATGTTAACAATAGATTGTCACTGCTCTCTGTCTATTTGTAGGACCCTGGACTATGTTATCCTGATAGTCCATGTTAACAATAGATTGTCACTGCTCTCTGTCTATTTGTAGGACCCTGGACTATGTTAACCTGATGGTTTATGACTTCAACTCCTTCAACTTGTTGAAGCCATTTGTGTACTTCAACTGTCCTCTGAAACCAGAAAGTTATGACAAGGAGTTATTCGTGACCAATAACCTGGTAAATATATGGACCCAACTCCTGGGTTTTGATAAATAGAAAACCCTGTCATGGCAGTTTTGTGTCTCGGTGATTATGTCTATTTGTAGGACCCTGGACTATGTAAACCTGATGGTCCATGTTAACAATAGATTGTCACTGTTCCCTGTCTATTTGTAGGACCCTGGACTATGTTAACCTGATGGTTTATGACTTCAACTCCTTCAACTTGTTGAAGCCATTTGTGTACTTCAACTGTCCTCTGAAACCAGAAAGTTATGACAAGGAGTTATTCGTGACCAATAACCTGGTAAATATATGGACCCAACTCCTGGGTTTTGATAAATAGAAAACCCTGTCATGGCAGTTTTGTGTCTCGGTGATTATGTCTATTTGTAGGACCCTGGACTATGTAAACCTGATGGTCCATGTTAACAATAGATTGTCACCGTCTCTGTCTATTTGTAGGACCCTGGTCTATGTTAACCCGATGGTCCATGTTAACAATAGATTGTCACTGTTCCCTGTCTATTTGTAGGACCCTGGACTATGTTAACCTGAAGGTCCATGTTAACAATAGATTGTCACTGTTCTCTCTCTATTTGTAGGACCCTGGACTATGTTAACCTGATGGTCCACGTTAACAATAGATTGTGTCTGTTCTCTGTCTATTTGTAGGACCCTGGTCTATGTTAACCTGATCGTCCATGTTAACAATAGATTGTCACTGTTCTCTCTCTATTTGTAGGACCCTGGACTATGTTAACCTGATGTAGGACCCTGGACTATGTTAACCTGATGGTCCACGTTAACAATAGATTGTGTCTGTTCTCTGTCTATTTGTAGGACCCTGGTCTATGTTAACCCGATGGTCCATGTTAACAATAGATTGTCACTGTTCCCTGTCTATTTGTAGGACCCTGGACTATGTTAACGTAATGGTCCATGTTAACAATAGATTGTCACTGTTCCCTGTCTATTTGTAGGACCCTGGACTATGTTAACCTGATAGTCCATGTTAACAATAGATTGTCACTGCTCTCTGTCTATTTGTAGGACCCTGGACTATGTTAGCCTGATGGTCCATGTTAACAATAGATTGTCACTGTTCTGTCTATTTGTAGGACCCTGGACTATGTAAACCTGATGGTCCATGTTAACAATAGATTGTCACGTTCTCTGTCTATTTGTAGGACCCTGGACTATGTTAACCTGATGGGTTATGACTTCAACTCCTTCAACTTGTTGAAGCCATTTGTGTACTTCAACTGTCCTCTGAAACCAGAAAGTTATGACAAGGAGTTATTCGTGACCAATAACCTGGTAAATATATGGACCCAACTCCTGGGTTTTGATAAATAGAAAACCCTGTCATGGCAGTTTTGTGTCTCGGTGATTAACTGTAGCATAATGATAAAGTTACTGTACTAATATAAACAGGCATTTTGTCAATACCACTCAGGTGAAAGGATATGGTAACAACTGATGTGTATGGCAACAAAACAGTTCAGCTTATCAGTTGAGGGAGATACTTCTTTAGAGGGGGGGGGGGGGGGGGGGGGGGGGGGGTTGTTGATATATCTTTATATGGCTTAACATTTCATAAATAATCTCTTTGCATCAATTTTGCCTTAAACATGAGTTGTGTTGTTAGTAAAATGATGCTCTATAAACTAGAATTGAAGTTGAAGTATGATATTGTGGAAGGTAATGCTTTATTCAAACTATTAAACTTTCATAAATATTTGAAAATTACGATATCATTGTTAAGATTTCTGCTCCCACAGATCCAAATCCAAAAGTGAACTCCCGAAAGTGTCATGATCAATAAGTTTCATGTCATTGAACAGGTCTAGCTAAAACAGAAAAATAGAGAACAAACAGGCGCACTGAACTATGTTATAATGGCAGTTTTGAAAAACATATTTAATTTTCACACACTTAGACAAATTAAAATATTTAAAAAAAAAAATGATACCTTGAGTTGAAATTTTGTTCTATGTGAATTATCTAGACTTAGTGCAACGAAAAATCCTGTGAAATTGAAATGGAGATACATTTTACATAAATTTGATTTCAGGAGTGGGCATCACAAGAGTGGGTTCGTAGGGGAATCCCGATAGAGAAGATGTGGATTGGAATGCCAACCTACGTTCATACCTATACTCTGTTGTCTGAGTACTTCACTGCTCCAGGCTCACCAGCCCGTGGGAAAGGCCAGTGTGACTTCTGTGGCTATACATACGCCTGTCAAATGCTGAAGGAGAATGGGACGCGTGTGTTTGACAAGGGTGCCAGGGTCCCTTACGTCTACCGAGGTGACCAGTGGGTTAGCTATGACGACGTGGAAAGTCTCACTGAAAAGGTAAAGTTGTGGGGATCTGTCTTGGATAAAGTTAGACAGGGATTCAAAGAAATCCTATCTGGGTATCTTATTTATTTGAAATAAAATGTTTGGCAGTTTTATAGTCACATAACACATTAAAATAAATTCAAAATCCTTTTTATCACATATGAATCCAAGGATATAGTGAATATTTTGAAAATGATAACATTTGTTTGGACCACTGTTCCTACGTAAATTCAACATGTACATTTTTGTGATATATTGAATGTAAGTGTTAAATAATCTCAGTGGCCAGTGCCAAGATATGTTTTGGTGGCATACATTATACATGTACAATGAAACCTACTCATATCACATGTCACCGTTCATGTCTTCTGTGATTAAGGAATAATTATTTGAAGAGTCTATGTCTCAGAAAGAACATCCTTGAACACCATCTGATGTGTTTATGTCAGTTCTTTTGTAACCCAGACCCCTGAGAGAGGCTCTCAGTGTAGAATGATTGAAAGGCCTTTGTTCTATATTTCAGGCGCAGTGGGTGAAGGATCACGGGTTTGGAGGTGTGATGGTGTGGAACATGATTAATGATGATACAGAAGGTATCTGTGACGGGAAGACTAAATGGCCACTTATCAACGCCATCAAGAAAACACTGTTTGGGGTGTAGGATAAGTTGGAACCAAGGAGTATACGGGATTAAGGATTACTTCAAGTCTAGGATTAGTTGGGACCAAGGATTATACAGGATAAAGGATTGCTTCAAGTCTAGGGTTAGTCGGGATTTAGGATAAGATAAAGTCTAGGATTAGATGGGGCCTAGGATTATATGGGATTTAGGATAAGATAAAGTCTAGGATTATATGGGATTTAGGATAAGATAAAGTCTAGGATTAGATAGGGCCTAAGATTATATGGGATTTAGGATTTGATCAAGGCTAGGATAAGTTTGTACCAAAGATTATACAGGATTTAGGATTAGATCAAGGCTAGGATAAGTTGGGACCAAAGATTATACAGGATTTAGGATTAGATCAAGGCTAGGATAAGTTGGGACCAAGGATTATACAGGATTTAGGATTAGATGAGGCCTAGGATTATATGGGATTTAGGATTAGACTGAGTCTAGGATTATATTATTTGGGCCTGAAATAAACTGAAATTTAGTATTAGTTGGGACCCGAGTTGGTTTGTGTGTTCTACTCACAATTTCAAACTTATTAAGTTGTTTATATAAATATAGTTATAATTATATGGAGCAGTATTATTTTGGCAAAATCACGAAAAAAACTTTTAACCAGAAACATAAATAGGTTTTTGTTTTAAGGTGAAATTCTGATGGAAAGGGTTAAAATAAGATCAACATGTTTGACATCTCTTTAAATCCTTAACATTGTGGGTATGTGATACCTTATTTTTACTAGAAGACAGGTAGGTATCATGTCTGGTTAACATAGATCAGTAGAATAACAAATACCTAACCAGATACTGGTTGTTGTATCTTGTCAATTTAAATCTTGCCAATATTACGAGGAGATATTTAACATACAATTGCAGGACAACAGCTAATTCACCTGCATCTTTGTTGTCATTTCAAATCTTGCCAATATTGTTAGGAGATATTAACTTTAGGTTTAAGTATTAACTAACCTATTAAAGTTAGGTTCATGTTTTTGTCAAAAACATATTTCATATTAGGTTTGTGTTTATGACTCTTTCTATCTACACAGTCAACAGGCAGTGTACCAGAGGGTATTTGCAATAATCTGACATTAAGTCACAATTTCACATTTTGAGGACAAACTATTACCATTATCAGGCCATTATGTGCCTTATTTAGGTACAGTACTCTCTAGGACTTGGTGAATAGTGACTAGTGATTAGGTACAAATTCTCGTTTGTTTGGTTGGGAATACTGATGATAATTATTTTGGTGTCTCCTCGGTTCCTCTTGTTCTGATTTTGTATTAGCTAATATGATGGTGTTTTTTTCTTGGTGTGTAAATGTTATGGTAAACTTTTGAAACCAAAGTTTCCAGCCAATGGAGAGCCAACAACAGTCTAGAGTTAAGGAGGTTTGACTAGTTTGAGTATGACTATATCGTAAGCGTGCAGAGTGATTGAAGTAGAAAATATAAATATTTAGGCTAGGGATCCACTCCCACTATGATTTAGTAATTGGTCAGCGCTTTTTGCTGTTATAGATGAGATCTAATCAGTATAATTAACTTTATGATACAATGTTTGGCCCTGTGATACATTGCAGAAGGTTTGATTATTGTGATGGTATAAAGATTTAGAAATACTAAAAATGCTGAAGACTTTTGTTGGCTCTAACTCACGTATTATCAGAAATATCAGTTCCAGAATGATGTTAAAATGTCTATTTTTGTTTTGATCTTATATCACTCATTACCACATTCCTAATGCATGTTTTTGAAGTTGTATTTTTACCTTTTAAAGTTTATTGTATTGGTGCCATAATATTTATTTAGAAAATTATTTTATTTTCTCGCCTTTTTGCACAATGAAAAATATATATCGTATGTTTTAGAGCACTGTAATTCCTAAAACGAGTGGGATTAATATGTTCCTGAAGTTTTTTTTCTGATAGCTGTTAAGATGACTTAAAGCAGCATATTACCACAAATCCAACTCTCCTACTATCCAGTATTGTAAATCAAGCCACCACAACTCCAATTGGTCTACTACCAAGCCACTCTAGCCACTCCGTTATAAAGAACAGGTTGATTTGTTAAGCCCACTATCATCAGGTTGTTTGAATCAGAGAAAAGTGGCCTTTAGGCTATCTTTGATTTTGTACAGATGCAGGTATTCCATAAGGTTGTAACTGCCATTTTTTAGAAAAAATTTGTTTGTATAAATAAGTCCTAGTAATCCAGCCCTATGACAAACCTGCCAATCTTACTAAGGATGAAGGGTATAGGATTTACAGTAGGGAATGAGGATGACTGCATTATCTACTATGAACAAAGAAGGCTGGATTATATTTTGGGAATGAAAGTTTCTGAATTATCTTCTGAGAACAAAGATGGCTCTATTATCTTCTGAGAACAAAGATGGCTCTATTATCTTCTAAGAATATAGTGGCTGTTTTATCAACTGAGAACAAAAGTGGCTGGTTTTCCTCCCATCATTCACAGAATTATATACAGTTTGCCTGTTCGTAATTCTTCTGTCAAGCCCTTTGATTGGAGATTTCTCTAGTCACCCCTTCACACAAGGGAAGTTTCGGTTTATATACCGAGAACAAAGGAGGATGGATTTGACTGGATTATAAACACAAAATCTATGCACATATATATTACGCACATTACCTGTCTATGTACTAATGTGATTTGTTAATCCAGAAATAAACTTGGCAGCTGTACTTGTTGGTATATACCTTCACAGAGATCTGTTATGTATATAATGCTGAAATAACACACAATTTGACTTAGGTAACTTAGGGAGGTCAGATGATGCAGTAATTAGTAACACTCCCCTTCCACTAAGTCCCCCATGTTAAAACCACAGCTATGCTTCTATCCAAACCAACAAGAGTGATTAATTTAAGTTTTTAACTTGTTTAAAACTGTTGTAAAATAAATTTTATTTTTATACTACCAAGGGTTTTATGTTTACCTCTCAAGGAATGTAATTACGACACTAACATGTGGTTACACTCAGGGATACAGTGACAACCTAATTATGCCGTACTGCTGCGTCCATCGTCCGTCTGTCGTCCATCGTCCGTCTGTCAACTTTTTCTTTAAACGACTTCTTCTAAAGAACTAAAGGACCTATGGTCATGATATTTGGCCAGTAGGTACCTGGTATGGAGTGCTATAAAGTCTCATCATTAAAATGACCTTGACCTACTTTCAAGGTCGCAGGGGTCAAATATGTTCATCAATATCCTAAGAACCATTTGGACTAGAGTCATGATACTTGGGTATATTATGAAGACCAGCAGTGCAAATCTTTTTCTTTGTTACAGTTATGAGGTCAAATGTCAACATGGGTTAAAAGCTTTAACAATCTTCTGCTCAAGTTCCATAAGGCCCAGGGTCATGATATTTGGCCAGTAGGTACATGGGATTTTATGCAAACCAATGTGAAGGGGTGAATGGTGACAGTGTGAATTATGTCGAACATTAATGTTAACATTGAGGACAGTAAACTATGATCTTACAGTTATCTGTTATATATACTGCCTTGTTCCTATTATTTACTGATCTGTTTTATTTACTGATTGCTTCATTCTTGTTTTATTATTTTCTGATAATGTATTGTTACTTTTAGTGCAATGTTTACATTTTCAAATGTTAATTAATCAATTTGATGATATTTTGGGTATATTCTATCTCTTATCTACAATTTCTTATTTGCTTGTTTGTATTAAAAGATTAAAAATATGGTACTCTTATCATTGACTTTCCTTTTGTATATACAATGTAACTAGATTTGTATCACTCCACCATTTTAACTGTGCTGGTTCCTCCAAGGTTGCTGTATACCATGAAACTGTTTGTTGGTTTGGGTTGTAAACAACCATGGAGGACGATTTGTTATGGTATGGCCTACATGCATGAGAAATGCCCTTGAAACGGTCTTATTTTGCTCTGTCAAGAATTTTAATTAAGTAGGTTGCTGTAACTTAATTTTGGTATTGACACTCTGTTTTCATTGAATGTACCAAATATTTAAAATTATCTTTAAAGTTTGATGATTTCACACGAAATAATATTTAAAAAGTGCTGCAGAAACTACATTCTTTTTATGAAGGTCAGTACAAATATAGGTTGCTGTGACCTACTTTTTGTTCACGACACAATCTTCTCTAGGTAAAATATCTTGATGTCTGTAAGAGGAATCATACACCTCCAGACCCCAGAGTCTGGCTAAATGTAACCAATGTTGTGTGAAAAATTCAAATTCAAAGCAAACTTAATCTTAAAAACATGCCAATCTGTCTCAACCAAATTTAGTAACTGGGGTCAGGCTTCAATGTAACTCGACAATCTCATACCAAACATAAATTGCTTACTTTATTCATCATAGTATCACATCATATAAATGTCTAGCTATAAAGTCTGTAGTGTTTGAATGTAAATCTTGGGTTGTGGTCTTGTCCAACCCCGTCACAATGTATGAGTCGCACATCAGAACAGTACCAACAAAGTCGCAGGCTGTCTTTATACTGAACTTCTTGGATTTGTAGTCATCAAATATCACAGACATGTTCCCCCTAAGCTCCAAGACTGGCTGTTCCCCATAGTCAGACAACTGGTCCCTTCCCAAACCTGTGTTTGTATCCTGAATGTCCATATCACTTGGAAGTTGCTTATCGCTGTTGCTAGGAAACTTCAAATGATGTACATTCTTAATTTGGTTACTATGGCCAAAGTCGTCTCTATGCATATTTTCCAGAACACCATTGTGATCTTGACCTTGACTTATGTTACATTTAAACACTGTTTGACCTACATTTGTCAATCGGTCAGCCTCTGTATCAACGTGCCCTTTGATTGGAGGAGGAGGATCTCTGTATCCTGGATCTTTGATTGGATGAAGATTTGAGTGACCTTGACTTTTGATTGCAGGAGGGTCTGAGTGAACTTGACCTTTGATTGGAGGAAGCTCTGTGTATCCTTGACCTTGGTTTTGAGGAGGATCTGAGTGACCTTGACCTGTATTTAGGTTGACGATGATATTATAATCATGTAGTACTGCAGCCATATCTTGTAGAACATATTGTAGGTGGTGATTGGAGGTTACAGCATCGTCCTGAGTTACAGCAGCTGTAAGTAAAGACCAAGTCACTCTACAGGCAAATCTAGTTAAGTCTGACTTAATTTGGTGACATGAAACAACTTTCTCAACATTTTACAAATTAATGACCTTACATGTATCTCTGGTTATCAGAAATGCTGTCAGATTAGGTAATTAGAAATCTAACATCATGCTTGTGCATAATACACAATATTGTTCACTAACTCATATGATAGAGATTTACAATCAAAAACACAATACATTACCATAAATCCCTTGTGTGATATCATTTATAAACTTTGCTTTTGTACTTTGTGTAACATCTTCTTTTAACTTACCAGAGCTTGAAAGTAAAGCTTGACTACACAGCTGTTCCGTTCTACCCCCTCCTGGAAGGACATGTCCTGAAGAGAGGAGGGAAGACAGAATGTTGGCACATCGCCAGAAGTCCTGCTCCATCAGATCCCCACCTCCTGTGGTAGGGTGACTGACGACACAAGTCTGAAATGAATGTAGAAGTATTCCTTAACCAGTAACACAGGAAGTAAACATGCTGTTGATCTGCATTACAATAGAGATAACTTCAAGCAGTCATTGCTGAAGGTTGACATTGATATGATGGAGAAATTTTGATCCTCTCACAGAGCATATGCAAAAGACAATTTAACATATCACTGAGAGTTAAAAATAAAAGAATTATAACGGGCTGATTTCTGATTGTGTGACAGTTCTTAGTTCCATTACATTTCTTCTGTTCAATGATTAAATAAATATAGACTGATAATTCGATGAGAGCCATGTGTACCTGGACAGGTGTGTTATGACAGGTCACCTTCACAAAGTTGGCCTGACATCCCATCATCCTCTTCTCCGTGTAGGTATCCATGGAAACACTGGCACATACGTTGGTCTGTTAACAAACATGACAAATTATCATTACAGCCATATCAGAAATGAACTGCTTTTATATAACAGTTTCCTTAAGTTTATTTCCAAAACCTNCCCGAAAATGCCCCTACTCTTAATGTCAATGTCATTACATGCTTAAAGGTCCATCAACACAGGAAGGTCATTAGCACCAATAAATGGTTGGATGCAATGTGTATTACAAAGGGAGATAACCCAATTTCCATAATAAACTTCAACTGTACGTGTTACCCAGGGACTATCTAATTCCATACTCTAAAAAGCTACTATCTGCAATGCATTGATCTTTTCTATTCCAATTTAATGTATGAAAACATTTTTCAGTGTTTAATAATGTAGTAATGAGTTGATGCCAATTAGGACATTAAATGATTGTATACAGATTACAGTGTATTCCTCACCTGCAATTTCATATTAAATTGGGGGTATGCTAATGATACAGGGGAGGATTAACTTACCTTCTCAGTCATTGACAGATAGGTAGTCATGCTGGTTACTGTAGCTGTACACATCACCTGTAATGCCTTATATGGAACATTCTCTACAGCAATGACCCCAAATGTTTCACACATGACCTTGACCTCATCACAGATTGAGCCACGGACAAGCAGACATGTAACAGAGAACTGAAAAAACACAATTTCATACTTGAATACAGACTCAATATGGATCCAGAGTTCATATATAATACAATCTGGTGGCAATTTTTCTGACAAGATGAGTCAACTTCTTAAATAAGTGAAGTTAAATTTATTTTGATTTTCTGGTGTACCTGGTAATAAACTATTCATGTTTCTCCATCTACATCCAAAATTGTATTGTGTATCCACAAATCCATATATGTTTACATCAATATGGTGACAAGATAAGTTTCTATTCCAATACTTCCTGGAACCTGTGTAACATTATCTGTAATACCTTGTGGAGTATTTCTGTCACATCACTTAACCAGCCTGACCCCTTATCAGCCTGGAGGAAATCTTTAGCAGTCATCGTTTTCTGGACATCCAAGGGACGTTTATATCCAATGTGGCGATAAGTTGGTTTGATATCTCCATTGATCATCTAGATTTATACAAGGAAATAACAGACACAAAAGGTCAATTAGTGATCGACAATCCTGGCAGGACTCAATGGTTACTGCATGTGTTACTACATGTATATCATTCGGTGTTAGAATCAGTTTGAAATTGTTCATGTCAACATAACTGCTGTAATTATCCGAACAGTAAATGTCACGTAAGACATTAAACTTCTAATTTTAGCAAGCTGTAAAAGTTTGAAAGTAAGAAGATTTTAAAAGTTTCTTGACTATTATGACCTATACATGTTTAAATTTGAACCAAGCCAGTACTCAAAGTTGACCTTAAACTTCAACATTATGATAGGAAAGAGGAAGATTCTCACTGCAAGTCTACATATCATACCCAAAAGTGATGGCTTTATCCTGATCTTATATGTTGTTGAAATTTTTAAACATATTTGAACCTAAGTTCTTGAAAGAGGGTCAAGGTCGTTTACAGAATCTATTTTTTGCACTTCATACAAAGTACATACTAGCCAAATAGCAGGAATTTGTGGTTTTTAGGTTTTCGCCATTACCGGGTAAGTCATTTTAATGAAAAAGATGAAAGACACCACAACATATCATAAGCTCTAAAGAATGTGAAGAATTACAATGAGTGTTACAATAATTATAATAAAAATTTGAGGTTCTTATATACCGCTTTATCACAATCTAGTTCGTAGGTCGTCTCAAAGGGGTTCACAAATTATTATCCGTAGTTAAAGGGCCTGTGCAACCAGCCAATATCTTTCTCAGCTCCCTGGGGAGCATACAGCCGGTGCTGCCATTTTGGCACTCACAGCTAGCATTCTTCAATTCTAGCACTGCCCAACCACGTATTCATTTACAGCTGAGTAGACTGGAACAAGCGGAGTAAAGTATCCTGCTCAAAGATACAACACAGTGCCATGCCGTGACTCGAAGCCGCAACCCTTCAGTCATTAGCCCGGCGTCCTACCACTGGATTACCGTGCCTCCTGTACAATATTTCCTAAACATACTACAGTTGTCAATGCATAAGTGCTTAAGAAAAATGTACATGCAAATAGAGTATTGCTTCACCATAATAAGGACTAGAAAAAAAGAAATTCACTAATTTGATAAGATGGTACCTATAGTCTCTAGGTTTAGTTTCTTACAATTGTATTGAGTTTTCTGCCCTTGTATCGATGAACTAGTGGTAAGTTGACAACATGAGCAGTCATGACAACTCCAGACACAAGCTGAGGTATAGCTAAGGGACCAAGAGTTACACAACAATACAGCAGGTCCAAGGTCAAGCTGAAACAAAGTCATGGTCATTAGTTCGCAAGGTTACAATTAAAATTTCTATATTGTTCAGCAAAGGGCAGCTTCTCCTACAAGATGTTCTGACTACCATGCTAAGTTCTACACACGAAGATAAATATCATGTCTATATCATTTGAACTTTTCAAATACATATATTTATTATTTTTCAAAACCAGAAAAAAAGTTGCGTGATGGAATATCTTTTCAATTTTTTTTCTCAGTTCATTACCACAGTGGAAAATGCCCTGTATATAGGAATCAACGCACAAACAGAGACACATAATAAAATGGCAGTAAAGTTAACTGAATGCTATGTGATTCAGTAATTGGGTTTTTTTCTGACCTATTTATATGTTTTATGTGTCTGGGATTAAGAACTCTCGTTAGCAGATCCAGTAATACTACCTGGCCCGGTTGATATATTGGCCTCCCTCTGTCCTCGACTGCGACATGGCAGCCTCTACTAGAACATCCATCATACCCTCGTCACTATGACTCGCATTCCTGGCCACGACCCTCAGCCCTGCCCATCTGTCAATCTCTTGTCTGGCTGTACATGTACACACCTTCCTTCTATTTATAGAACCATGCTTAGAGTCTACATCACAGCCCTGATTTGCCATTGCCACTGAATCTGACATCATTTGTGTACACATTCCTATTTCTTCCTCATTCTGAACCGATGTTCTATCCAAACTTTTGACCTCTGAACCCTGGCCTGGTTGTGCTGGAACAACTAGTTCCTGACTTTTAACCTCTAACATCTGATATGCTTTTGATGCCTCATCATTTTCATTTCTCAGTATCAGATTGTCAGAACATGTCCTATCATTCTTAATACGCTGATCTTTGACCTCTAACCTCTGAACTTGTTCATTATCATTCATACTCTGTCCTATCTCTCTAAAGTGTCGACTCTGAAGCATCGCCCCAGACACTTTCCGTGACTTTGCCTTCTCAAGTAAAATGTCAAGCTTTCTCCTCAAAGCTTCACTGCCTGTGTTTATTGTATCTAGTGTTTTTGTATTCACTTTGTCCTGTGTGTCTCCAGAAGGTGGTTGGTTTAGACTGACCTCACTCTCACTATGCAAACTGTTCATTTTGTCTTGTGATATACCAGTTTGATTTTGAATCACATTTCTTTGACTTTGACATTTTAGACCTTGTCCTTGAGAAGTCAATGCCAGACGTAGATGATCATAGTTCCTAGGAGGTGTGACACAATGGGAGTCACCCTTCTGATCTGTACTTAATTCATTCTGCTTGTGTATGTCTATTGTTGATTCTACTGTTTTGAAGTGGCGACTGGAATTATATAATAATCTGTGTTTCTCTCCCATAGCTATTGTCTTTCCTTTTAATATATCCTGTAATTTCTTTTCCATATTTTTAGTCTCTGGCTGAATATCACTGGAATTTTTACTCCTGTCAGGTGGATATTGACCTAAAACTCCTTGACCTCTGACCTGTTGACCTCTTATTGTCTGCTGGCCTTCATTTAAGGGTGTCCCAGCAGTACCTTCATTATTATCATATTCCACATCAAAACAAGAATCAAACTCATCCTCCACATCGCCAGCTGTACTTTCCTGTCTTGTATGATTTTGACTTGGTTGTGTAAGATCTGGGACAACATTCCTGATTTCCAAAACATCAAATGAATTTTTAAATGATTTGTTTGAAATGTTGCAAACGGGTCGCTCTGTAGTCCTGGAATCAACGGAACCTGACTTTGTCAGCTCAAACTTGTGAACTTTGGGAATGTCATCAAAACAGTCGTCAAAATCTGAATCATCTGCGTGACAATGGGTTTGGTTTACTACTTCCCTTTTCACAGAATCACTTGTTTTGTTTCCAAGAAAATCTGGTTTTGGAAGACCCTGAACTTTATAATTATTAGCAATGTCAAAACCTTGAATGAAGGGGTCATCTTCAAAGAACCAATCCAAATCCTCTCCAGGATCTACCTTGTTCTCCTTCAGGGTAAGCTGGGCCATGTCCACAGTATGTACAGCTGACACTGGAGAGGTATCTGATTTGGTAGGTAAATGTGTTATATCACATGGTAATTGTCTGACCTCACTTTGATCGGTTACGGACATGTTTCTGATACAATGATCCACATCTTGACCCACTTCTGTTTTTGTCACAGCATCCTCTCCATGTGTTGGCTGATCCTCACTGCCTGGTGAATGTATATTACACTGGCATTGGTCACATGACTGTATGACATCAGAGAGTGGTAATTTGACCTCCTCCATGACCTTTTGACACTGCTTGACCCCTTCCTCCATGCCCGACATGATGTCACACACAGGTATGGCCTGCGAAGAGAACATGAATTATTTGTCTAGTGGGGTTTTAGATTTCAGAGATATAAGAGAAGTTCCAAGTACAAACAAAACTAAAATAACTCATCTCAGTCCTTATTAATTTGACCATATTACAATTCTCCAGTGAATAGTCAACATTAGAAATAGAGCAGACAATTCTCCAGTGAATAGTCAACATTAGAAATAGAGCAGATATCTTAATTACATAGCAGATAATTAACACTACAAATAGATCAACGAAGTTCACTTTTCTGAAAACTTCTTCATTTTATACCTTTTCCCGCTGAGAGACAGCCATCTTCATCAGTGCCCCAATCAGAAAGAGGAGGGTCTTGACTCCATTTCCGTGACTATTGTGGAATGATTGACAGGTGTTGACAAGGTACTGGCCCACAGGATGCTGTAAATGTATACCATGTCATAAGTACTAAATATGTTAAAGCTATTTAACAATGGTAACACATACTATAAAATATCAGGACACCAATTCTTACTGAAGTCTATGGATAATGATGAGATTTTACAATCGTAGCCCAGAACAAAATATTTTCTGACAGATCAGCTAAAAGTCACCTCAAGATCAGTCTGAACTCAGGTCTTCTGGTTTGTTGGTCTGATTTGTTATTGATCCTATAAATGGACAGAAAATCCAATAGTCTCCATAGTTCAACTTGGATTTGTTTCGGTAACCAACCATTTTTTTTACTGATCAAGAGGCTTTGATTTATCTCTGGAACAGTTTATTTATCTGAACAGTAAGATTTATTCAAACCTTAAGCAATAGCCAATCTGAGAAACAGCATTCATTGACAGAGCGAGACTAAGACATCTCATTGGATAAAACCTCATTAAACCATATTTCATATCTTACTTAGTAAAGTTCTGTTTTGAATGTATAACACAGCCAAATTCTTTCAGGTAGCTATAGCTATAAAGCATCTATTATTTGGTAGGAGCTTTATTTCTCCCACCCACCCTTCATAGGTGTGTCTCCCGTTTGAACTGGGAAAGATCAGCTTGTCACCCCCTAGGGGGAGATAGCCTGGTGTCGACTAGCCCATGTTCAATTGTAACATTAAAATGTGTCACCGGTGTAATTGTGACGTCATCAAAAGTGAATGACAATATTCATACCCCACATGTGTTTTTGTTTACAAACATGACAGATTATTGTCGGTGGAGTTGTGACTGAAATAATAGGATGGGTCAAAAATAATCGTCCCCTACCTTGAAGGTGTAACATAGAAATCTCCAACCCTCGGGGTGATTTTGTTGGTTGTCTAACCCCCGGCAATATCTAATATACTGATCTCTGGATATTTGCTCAAGTGCCATGTTAATCATATTACGAATTTCATGATTGAAATTTGTATGATGTATCATAACCCCAGCACTGATCGCAACCTGGCTATGGTTTCATAACATACCTTTGCTTAAGTTAAAATTTGTCCATTATATAAGTTTAAGCAATATTTCCCTATGATTAAATTTATTTCAAGGAACAAATCTGAAATTTTCTACATTCCATGAAACGGAAGTCTAGTGCATTACCGATCTCAGCCTGATCCGTTACCATTCTATGAATATCAAGTTGTGACTTCGTTTGCATGAGAATAGTTACTGAAATCAATCTGACAGAATAGCATCACTCTGATATGTTACCTCATCTGCTAGCAGTGTTTACTGTCTGGGTATTAGTTACCTCAATATCCAGGTTCTGCAGTACCAGGGAGGCTGACCTCAAGAAAAGTTCTTTGTCACCATCAACTATGCACTTTAATCTGCAAGTAAATCACCAAAGACTCTGATGTTAATTTTTGCTCTTCATGTACTTTTACGCTATCAACATTTTTAGTATTTTTATCTCAAAACATTCTAAGAACCATAAAACTGTGGCAGCATTTATGTGTATCATATTAGTACAGCTCAAAAGATCTGTACAAACAGTTCATACACAAAAATCATGATTAATTTCATGAATTTCTCTTCTTTAATGAAGTAAATAAAATTCAAAATATCATCTGACTTCCATTATCTGATCTGCATTTTGATATCCGTTAGAAGATATATACAAAAGCATACTGAAAAGAGTAATTATTTTCAAATGCAAATCTTGATTAGTTTACAAAGTTACACTTTGCTGTAAATGATTGACCAATATAACTCTGCATAAATGTACGATGGCATATAAGAAGTATTATGTTACAGATTGTTATTAGGTTTCAGATAGGCCCCAGTATATATAAATAAGAGAGAAATTAATCACAGTAACAAAAAAAAAATAGTATTATAACTTACCCATGTCTCACACCCAATGAAGAATTGAACATGGAGGCTGCAAGTTGAAATCATGCATAATAGTTATCTTTAACTGCATATTGCATACAAGTAATCTAACATTGAGTAAATGTTATAGCTTCTTTCTGATTTTTTCTTCTTCAATTTTTTTTCTTCTTGATAAGACTACTCTACAGACTGAAGTATATATATCACACAATCAAAGCATTCAAAGAAGAAAGAGAAACTATACTTCATTTCTGACATACAAATTTCTGAGGGAAACAAAATCCTCAAAGCATGTTAACTGAAACTGAAATGATTCTTGGAAAATCAGAAAGAGAGCTCTAAAAAGTTATTGTTACCTCAGTGCATCAGTCCCATGTGAACTTGGATGCAAAACACAATAATTCACAAGTTAGCTTTTTCAATGCAGGATACTTTTTTGAAGTGATGTTATGAATTTTCATGAACAGCATTAGTTTAAGTAAATGTGTTTGTAACAGAGATAAGAATATACATTCCATTAAGCTAGGATGGGGATGTAGGACTGAGAGTGTGTACAATATGTCCCAATCTTACCCCACTGGGTACTCATTATTCTCAATTATTGTCTACGAAAAAGATTATTACATACAAACATTATAATAATTTGAAAATACACAGCCGATGATTTATAACATAATTAATTTACCGTATGGTAAGTAATTGACCTTTTTGCCTTCTAACATTGTTGGAGTACAGTGACCTATGCATATAACACTCATTATGGTCAGAACACAGGACCAGAATCCATGAACAAGAGGCCTTTATAGCTCACCTGGTATTTTATTTTTCAATTTAAAACCGGCTGAGTACCATACAGGTTTATCAAAGGAGTACAAGAAACAAAGTTGCAAGAAGAACTACATATAAATCTCTTTTGGTGGGAAAGACACCAAGAAAATGAGTTTCCATGTTATGTCCCAATTTTCCTCTATTTCCCCTATTGTGTCTCACATGCACCTTTTTATATAAATTAAACAAATTGAGTTTTTTCCCCCTAAGCACGTTTCAGACCACATTTGGTTTAACCGATTCCCTTTGCCGAAAGATTCTCCAGAACAAGTTTGGTTAAAATCCCTTCAACGGTACAGAAGGAGAAGGATCTTAAATGTTTTTCTCTATTTCCCCTAATGGGCCCCACCCATCTGCCCCAAAGAAGGGGGTCCACACACCTCAGTTTATACAAAATTGATTCTTTCGTCCCTAAGCATGCTTCAGACTGCATTTGGTTTAAATCCCTTCACTTATATAGTAGGAGAAAAAAACACCTCTATTTCCCCTATTGGGCCCTGTCCCTATGCCCACAGAGGGGCCACACCCTCCATTTATACCAATTTGAGTCTCCTTTGTCCAAAGATGCTCCAGACCAAATTTGGTAAAAATCCCTTCATCGGTACAAAAGGAGAAGGATCTTTGATGTTTTTCTCTATTTCCCCTAATGGGCCCCACCTATCTGCCCCTAGAAAGGGGCCCACACACCTTAGTTTATACAAAATTGATTCTTTTGTCCCTAATCATGCTTCAGACTGCATTTGGTTTAAATCCCTTCACTTGTATAGTAGGAGAAAAAAATCCTCTATTTCCCCTATTGGGCCCTGCCCCTCGGCCCCCAGAGGGGCTATCTCCGTTTATACAAACTTGAGTCTCCTTGAGAGTCCAAAGATGCTCTAGGACAAATTTGGTCAAAATCCTTCAATTGGTTGAGAAGAAGAAGATTTTTAAAGATTTACCTTTTTGGCCCCGCCCCTCTGCCCCCAGGGGGACCATACCCTCCGTTTATACAAAACTGAAAACCCTTTGGCCAATGATGCTACAGACCAAATTTGGTCAAAATCCACTGAGCCGTTCAGGACTAGTAGCGTTTAAAGGGAAAAGTTGACAGACGACGGACGCTGGGCCATGGGATAAATATAAGCTCACTTGGGCCCTTCGGGCCAGGTGAGCTAAAAATAAATGTAACGATTTCGGGTATAAATCCTGGCGGACATACAAAGGTTTCTGCAGGCCTTGCAAGGCTTTGTCAAGGCTCACCTGAAAGCAGCATCAGATTACTTGGTCCGACCTTATTTGATAGGATAAACGAACCACTGTACATGTGGTCCGACCGTTTACACCACACGTCTTGTGTTTTTGTGTGTCAAGCACCTATGGGCAATACGTACCATTAAGACATCACCTAAGTGTTGGATGCGGTTATACTTAACACTATGACAAAAATAAATTACCTAGACATACAGCAGCTTCGGGTCCGCTCGTCATTTTTCGAAACCTCGACATGATCCTTGTCTTCGCACGTTTCGTTGCGTCTCAAACAAATAAATCAGACTTAAATACAAGCTTAATTTTGCCTACTTGTACATGCCTCAACGTGAAGCGTTTTGCAGACTTTGATGTACCTAATACAAAAGTCCCATACCGGGTCATATTTCCGGATTTTTCATCTGGTTAAATAAATCACTCCATTCTAGCTTGGCAATATCTAATTTAAAAGTCAAGTGACCGAAAGAACACACTGTAAACATAACAAGAGGAAATTGATTAATATTGTTAATCATAAAAAAATCGGTTATAAGAACACTTAATGTCACTGTACCCAAATCGGGACACTTTTCCGATAAATATCAATGTCCTTTATACCATGCTATTAGTTCCAAAAATGTTTGTTCATTTTTCATGAACAGTTATCCACTTTATATTTCTATTACAAGTTGATATTTCGGGCGCTATCAGGGTTACGCAGGCCCTTGAACTGTACCCTGAAAGGGACACTTCCTGTATTATGGCTAATATTGGGGGATAAACATATTTAAAAAAGTATAGAGTCAACGGGGTTTTGATTAAATATCTTCTCCAAGCTAGCTTAAGCTTTGATAACATAGACTTTTGAATATGATATCCAAATAGGGAAAGTTTTGTTTTTGTCATTTAATATTCTTATCTTTTACATTGTCCATGTAACGTTAATTAGCAGCCAATAAGGCTTATTTAAGCATTAAACTGCCTTCTTTGGAAAGTTATTGTCCTATAATTCTCACAGGATTGCAGACAAATTGAATAACGCGCGTCATTTAGTCACGACTTCACAAACATGTTCTTCATATCAGTACGTATACACCCATTGGTTATCCGGCTTATAACTTATATATATTGATATGAGTTAACTATGTGCCATGTGTTTGGTGCTCAATTCCAAGAAGATCAGTCATGATAATAAAGCATTTATAAAAGGTGGTGTATTCTGGTCCCGGAGCCAGGTTAGTGTGCCCTATCGATAAGGATGTTTGTAAGGGTGGGGATTGTAATGCATTTTCATTTTTTTGTCAAATTTGCAATACATTGATCCAAAGTGATATTGTCTGGAGGACATGAAATGTTGTCAATGATCACAGACAATGACGAAAAGTTGAATTAAAGGTTCCTGGTGTAGGATTCTAACACATAGAAATGTTATATGAATATACTGGTAACACCGGTACCTGAAGGTGGATTTGAACGGAGTAAAACTTTGAAAATCTGGTCATATGAAAGAGATGGCCCTGAAAAAAAATATGAAAAAAATGTGTTTTCGAAGAATGACAATATAGTTTATCAGCCCCAATAATTCTCTCATAAATAGGCTTTGTCTCATTGGCGTATAACTCCAAGACAGCGAAAGACGTCCTTGGCATTACAACCCTGGAAGTCTTGTTAACTGAAATGTTTGGTTCGGTTTAATGTACATTTAAATGTATCCAGATAGTATTGAATCTATGGGAAAGAAAGAACAGTTCCCGCTACGTTGTTCAATAGGTATATCAAAGTTCTATGGAAAATCTCAGATTGCTATTGGATTTTTTTTTCCTTAAACGAGCTATCATTGAAGAAAAGTTTGTCATTTTTCCTTATCCTTTCGTAGCTGGAGCGGGAAAATACACGGCCAGACCGGTGTTCAACCTGAGACCATCCGAACTCTAGACGGACGCTCTACCAATTAGCCGACGATCCAGTCAAGTTCCGCTACAGTTTCACCCATCTCAATATCATCAAACTTATTTTGTTCATTCTTTTAGGCTTTCATTTTCATTCCCCTAAACAAGAAATATGCTGTTTCAATACTTTAAACGAAATGTCATCGGATCTTAAATTGCACGGTGTTGCTGTATCTCACTGTTCCTTCGAACAACCTTAAACAACCTTTCAAACACGACGTTACTGCATCGCATTGCAAATTCAGACACTGTTTATTTTTTAAGCTGTTCTTTGTTTCTGTTGCAGTTTCCTTATTGTAGGTTAATGTTTATCGTTCGGCAGTGAACTGCGGGAAATATCAATGTTCGTATAATATCACATCCTCTCTGACATTCTATTCTGTCTATTACTGTCCGTATTTGAGAAAAAATATCATACAATCAATAACCTTACACTTAGTATCCTGTACCTTAGACAACGAGAGGAACATTACACGTCGTATCCTGTACCTTAGACAACGAGAGGAACATTACAAATAGTATCATGTACCTTAGACAACGAGATGAACATTACACTTAGTATCCTGTACCTTAGACAACGAGAGAAATATTACACTTAGTATCCTGTACCTTAGACAACGAGATGAACATTACACTTAGTATCCTGTACCTTAGACAAAGATAGGAACATTACACTTAGTATCCTGTACATTAGACAACGAGAGGAACATTACACTCTGTACCTTAGACAACGAGAGGAACCTTACAAATAGTATCATGTACCTTAGACAACGAGAAGAACATTACACTTAGTATCCTGTACATTAGACAACGAGATGAACATTACACTTAGTATCCTGTACATTAGACAACGAGATGAACATTACACTTAGTATCCTGTCCCTTAGACAACGAGAGGAACATTACAAGTCGTATCCTGCACCTTAGACAACGAGAGGAACATTACAAGTCGTATCCTGCACCTTAGACAACGAGAGGAACATTACAAATAGTATCATGTCCCTTAGACAACGAGATGAACATTACACTTAGTATCCCGTACCTTAGACAACGAGAGGAACATTACAAGTCGTATCCTGTACCTTAGACAACGAGAAGAACATTACACTTAGTATCCTGTACATTAGACAACGAGAGGAACATTACACGTCGTATCCTGTCCCTTAGACAACGAGAGGAACATTACAAGTCGTATCCTGTACCTTAGACAACGAGAGAAACATTACACTTAGTATCCTGTACCCTAGACGACGAGAGGAACATTACACTTAGTATCATGGACCCTAGACAACCAGGGGAACATAACACTTAGTATCATGTACCATAAACAACGAGAGGAACATTACACTTAGAATCCTGTACCTTAGATAACGAGAGGAACATTACACGGAGGATCCTGTACCTTAGAAAACGAGAGGAACATTACACTTAGTATCATGTACCTTAGATAACGAGAGGAACATTATACTTAGTATCCTGTACCTTAGACAACGAGATGAACAGTACACTTAGTATCCTGTACCTTAGACAAAGAGAGGAACATTACACTTAGTATCCGGTACCTTAGACAACGAGAGGAACATTACAAGTCATATCCTGTACCTTAGACAACGAGAGAAACATTACCCTTAGTACCTGTACCTTAGACAACGAGAGGGACAGTGCACTTAGTATCATGTACCTTAGACAACGAGAGGGACATTACACTTAGTATCATGTACCTTAGATAACGAGAGGAACATTACACGGAGGATCCTGTACCTTAGAAAACGAGAGGAACATTACACTTAGTATCATGGACCCTAGACAACCAGGGGAACATAACACTTAGTATCATGTACCATAAACAACGAGAGGAACATTACACTTAGTATCATGTACCTTAGATAACGAGAGGAACATTATACTTAGTATCCTGTACCTTAGACAACGAGAGAAATATTCCACTTAGTATCCTGTACCTTAGACAAAGATAGGAACATTACACTTAGTATCCTGTACATTAGACAACGAGATGAACATTACACTTAGTATCCCGTACCTTAGACAACGAGAGGAACATTACAAGTCATATCCTGTACCTTAGACAACGAGAGAAACATTACACTTAGTACCTGTACCTTAGACAACGAGAGGTACATTGCACTTAGTATCATGTACCTTAGACAACGAGAGGGACATTACACTTAGTATCATGTACCTTAGATAACGAGAGGAACATTATACTTAGTATCCTGTACCTTAGACAAAGAGAGGAACATTACACTTAGTATCCTGTACCTTAGACAACGAGAGAAACATTACACTTAGTACCTGTACCTTAGACAACGAGAGGGACATTGCACTTAGTATCATGTACCTTAGACAACGAGAGGAACATGACACTTAGTATCCTGTACCTTAGACAATCCTGTACCTTAGACAACGAGAGGAACATTACACTTAGTATCATGTACCCTAGACAACGAGAGGAACATTACAATTAGTATCATGTACCTTAGACAACGAGAGGAATATTACACTTAGTATCCTGTACCTTAGACAACGAGAGGAACATTACACATCGTATCCTGTACCTTAGACAACGAGAGGAATATTACACTTAGTACCCTGTACCTTAAACAACGAGAGGAACATTACACGTCGTATCCTGTACCTTAGACAACGAGAGGAACATTACATGTTGGCAGTGCTGCGCCATATGGATGTAACGACTACATTGATAATGCAGGAATTTGTCAAGTCAAGGATGCAGTAATATCAATGTAATGCATTGTTTGACTCCATTAGTGATGACGTCATGGACACCGACATTACAACAGTAGAGAGTAGAGGATTGTATGTTATGAATAGTTTCTATACATAATTCATGTGCTTATTATTATTGTGTAATTTACAACTTCTTTGTGTTTTTTTAGACTGTGTTCATTACTAAATAAACACCTTTTAAAGTACAGAGTCCCATTTAACTTTAGAAAGACTTTTCCTTCAGCTCTTGTTCTACATTCCCATACAAGTGTTACCCAGCTGGATACGTAGTTAGCTCTTGTTCTACATTCCCATACAAGTGTTACCCAGCTGGATACGTAGTTAGCTCTTGTTCTACATTCCCATACAAGTGTTACCCAGCTGGATACGTAGTTAGCTCTTGTTCTACATTCCCATACAAGTGTTACCCAGCTGGATACGTAGTTAGCTCTTGTTCTACATTCCCATACAAGTGTTACCCAGCTAGATACGTAGTATTGGCTACCTAAATGCTATCAATAATGCAAATCTAAGAGAGATTTTTACGAGGGGTCTTAAATATCGAGAAACACCTACTGCTAATCGAAATGTAAATTTTAAGCATCTGATGATTCTATGGAAGATTAAGCAAGGTAATGAACATATTGAGTTGGATTGCTGTCAGCGTTGTTTAATCTCTCAGGTCCACCATTAAAAATAAAACGGCTTAAAACCCGAAATGATCACAAAACACAAGTCTGTTCTTCTTACTGTCCAAATCACATGATAGGTATATGTTTGTGTCTGCATACAAAGCATCTAATAACTGTCTTTGTCTGCAAACATTTTACATTTCTTGCTTCCATAACGAACTAGGATTGCTAGATACCAAAGGAAACCCTACCTATATAGTTGTAAATTATTAAGGAATATATTTTGTGAAAAGGCAAAACAAATGCCAAAATAAAACATACTGAGGATGAAATTGTGAGAATGATTGAGTTCCTGGTTGACAATATCTTTGTCAAATTTGGTGGCAGAATTTTCCTACAGACTATAGGCATTTTGATTGAAAAGAACTGTGCCCTTTTCTGGATTTGTTTTTGTTTTCACATGAAACTGAATCTAGTGATGTTTTTTTTAGGACTGGTTACAAAACAGTAGCCAAGTCGTTCAATTTCACATAACGATTTATCGACAATGTGGTGTCTTTGAATAAAAAATAGTTAATTGACAACATCGATCATATGCACCCTCCTGAGCTTAAATCAAGGTCACTACAAACTCTCCCCTTTTCAGCTGCTTCCCTTGATCTTTTCCTTTCTTGATAGTAACATCACTGAACCATTACCTACACAACCCGTAGTTGATTCGGTACTCCAAACTTGCTGCAAATATCATGACTTAGCTGATAGATGTCAACTTCTGACGGAGATGCAGGTTGATGAAGACAACGGACAACTATTATTGTCGCTATCATGAACTCATAGGAAAATAGCCTATTACTTTTGTGTGGTTTGAAGGTTGGTGTTTTTTTTATTATGCTCATTGGTGTTCCTTGTGGTTTTGTGGTCACTACCCGAGTTCACGCTGTGATGACGTAACATTACTTGGCGTTCACCTATTATTACATGTCGGGTGTAATCGATGAAGCAGAAGACGCTTACCATTCAGGAACACCTGGTCTTATTCTCCTTATTCTTTTTCAACCGTCTTCGTGTAAATATTTTCAATGCTCATAGTTTGCCTTCGTTTTATCGATTTCGAGTTCGAATTATTATTTTGTTGACACTTCTGACCTTAAGTACCAATCAGTATTAAGGTAAAGGGGTTTTATTTTTACTGCGAAGAAGACTTTCATTCTGAGTGTTTACTTAACTTGGGAGTTATCTCCCCTCAATAAAGAAGACGAAGGAAACTTAAAGGATTCTTTTTTTTGCTAAGAGTAACTTTCCCCGTCAAGTTTTTCATATGCTTCGTGGCCCATAAACTGGACCTTCATTTAGATACTGTTTTTGTATAATTCCTGTATAACAACATTTGTAAAGTGTAGGATCTGTAATGTATAGGTTCCTAGTTCAATCTCTGCCGTTTTCTTGTTTTCTCGTTTTAATTTCATTTTCTAAAAAAATCAAATTCCGAACAACTACAGTTCTGTCAAATGCATGGCAACATGTGATTTTTAGGAAATATGTATTTAAAAAAGTCTTGAACGATTATTTTACAATACTGACAGTGGTAATAATTTAGTCTAAACTGCTGGTACCCTTTAAATCAAATGGATGAAAACACAAACTGGTGGAATAAATTATTTACTTTGCTTGGCTTTCTACATCGACAATATTTTTTTTGAATATTTCCGTCTTCGTATTTTCTACTAATATACATGGAGCTTGTTGTCCCTGCAGGTAGGGCGTAAGTATTGTACCTGATGATCGTAAGAGGCGACTAAATTTGGGATTTTATATTTTCTCTTCTTTCTAAACAACTTTCTTCTTCTTAATGTCTCCCTTGACAATGCCTCACTTTTGGCCTTTAGTTGAGCGTTCGCCCCTCTGAGGAAGGCTTTTGGTTCTGTTCCCTGGCCGAGACATACCATAGTCTGTAAAAATGGTAGTTTCTACTCCTGTTTAACGCTCAGCAATTTAGGAATGGGACGACTGGTTCGCCCGTTGTCAGTATAATGTGACCGGGTGGCCTGTCCTGCTGGGAGTCTTCGGCAGCATGTTTCAGTGAGTTAGCACTATAAAGTCGGCATCAGTTCCGCGCTATCACAATTAAGGAGACAAACACGAACGTATCGCCGCCTCCCAAAACACAAACGCATACACTACACGCATTCATTTTGTACACAGGGGAGGCCGTCCTTAAAGGACCATAGCTGTTGATAGGACGTTAAACAAACCAAACCAAACATAGAGCATGTACATTCATGAAACTAGGGCCACTCAATCATTTAACTGAAATTATGAGATACCATAAAGCTTCTAATGAAAAGACAATTAAAAGAAATGTATATCATAGTTTTATTATATGAGAATACAACTGTCTCTGTTGAAAGAAAGTCGTGTAAGTAATGCGTCATATTTCAGAGTTACCTCCCTTCCATCTGACTGACTCTTTCAGTATGGGACTGAAAAAAAGATAAACATCGACACATACGTATTTTAGATAGGACGTGAAATATAAATATTGTTGGTATCCATATAACTTCAGGGGAAAGTCCTATAATACTTTAGTACTCTGTGCCGGTGTCCAGTTGACTTGTGGAACATTGGTTTCTTGTTCTGTGTCTGAGTGACCTCAACAAGGGTGAAATGTAGTGTCAGTGTCCAGGTGACCTGAGGAAAGGTGATATATGGTACAGCTGCCGAACACGTTTCAACACCACATAGTTTGTTTTTTTAACAGAAGATTAATGGAGTCTTCCCCTACCTTGAGGTGTGACAGCGAAATATCCAGCCTAAGGGGTGATGCTTTTTGGCTGTCTAACCCGAGGCTGAGTGACAACCAAAAAATCACCCCGAGGGTTGGATATTTCTCTGTCACACCCTCAAGGTAGGGATTTTTTTTTCTCCCATCCTATTATTTCAGTCACACTCCACCGACAGCAGTCTGTTTGCAAACAAAAAAAACCCATGTGGGGTATGAATATCGCCATTCACTTTTGATGACGTCACAAGTACCGGTGACACATTTTAATGACGTCACAATTGAACACGTGCTTACCGGCACGAGGTTTTCTCCTCCAAGGGGGTCACTAACAGAATCTTCCCCTACTTTGAGTGTATGACCGAGAAATTCCCAACCCGAGGGGTGATGTTTTTTGGTTGTCTAAACCGAGGCTCTGCCGAGGGTTAGACAACCAAATCAATCACCCCGAGGGTTGGGATTTCTCTGTTACACCCTCAAGGTAGGGGATGATTATTTTCTCCCATCCTATTATTTCAGTCACAATTCCTCCGGCAGTTGTCTGTTTGTAAACAAAAACACATGTGGGGTATGAATATCGTCATTCACTTTTGATAACGTCACAATTACCGGTGACACATTTTATGACGTCACTATTGAACACGTGCTTATCGACACGAGGCTCTCTCCCCCTAGGGGGCGACAAGCTGATCTTTCCCGGCTAAAACGGGAGATACACCTGTGAAGGGTGGGAGAACAGCTTATCTTTCCCGGCTAAAACGGGAGACACACCTGTGAAGGGTAGGAGAAATCAACTGGGCACATGGCTTGCTGAATGACGGGGCATCTTAAAGTACGAGTATAAGGTATGAGGCGGTAAATGTAATCAGCGTAATGTGCGAGGCGGGCAGGAGAAAAGTGAGCTGACCGGTGAAAGTGTACATACAACTATTGACAGAAGAACGAACCAAGGTGTGAGTTGTAAGACAGAGGAAAAGAAAGACAAAGTGTTTAGAACGAAGTGGAAGAATACTCGGAGTATGATATGTGAGACGGAAAGGCAGAAGAAGACCTGGAGTGGTGCAGAGTAACAGATGAAACGGAAGACGTGTTAAATGTGAGGCGGAGAATACTAAGATCTTGGTGTGTGAGGTCGAAACTAGACACAAACATCGGGTACGAAGAAGGAAAAGACATTTAATGTTATATTTTAGACGAAAAGAGAACAAAGTGTGATCAGTGTGATGGAAAAACCCCGGTATATGACGTTTGGGGCAATAGCAGTATGGCGTATCAAACTAAAGGAATCACAAACTTGATCGGCGAGATGACAGAAAAGTCGGCAGATGAGCTAAGAGCCTATGGATAACAGACAGTTTGAGGCGGAGGTGGAGTTGACCTAAATTGTAAGGTATAAATAAGGCTAGTCCGAATTATTCTGACGTTTTATCAACTTTTTTCATTTCGGTCTGTCGTCGATTAACGTCAGAACTCCGGCGCTCTATAATATGCGGGAAATATGCGACCCGCACCCGGAGCGCACTTCAAACTGATATTTTAGAAACAAATCGTCACTTTCACACACATGTCGCACATGGATCGAAAGATCTATTCTTTATGCACTAGGTGGTATCAATAACATGTTTCAAAGATTATAACGAAAAGTATTTTCCAACGTTTTCTATACCAACTTATGTTTTTAATGAAAATTAGGCCATGAGCAATGTCACATGACTTGACGAGATCTCGCGTTACCGAAGGTATTTCCCAACGTTATGACGTAGGCAGGCGATATTTTAGTCACGTGGCATTAGAAGGCGGCCGGGCTCTCAAAAAACTAAAGTAAAACAGAGTAAGTTTGAAAAAATATATTTTTAGTGATTGCATTGGTTGTTTGAGGCATGTTATGTATGTTAATCTTGCGCATAAACAATAGATCATTCAATCCATGTGCGACATGTGTGTGAAAGTGACGATTTGTTTCTAAAATATCAGTTTGAAGTGCGCTCCGGGCGCGGGTCGCATATTTCCCGCATATTAAAGAGGGCCGGAGTTCTGACGTTAATCGACGACAGACCGATATGAAAAAAGTCGATAAAACGTCAGAATAATTCGGATTAAAATAAGGCGAGAATGAGGCGAAATGAACATAAAGTGCGACTATTGATACGAAAGAAGACATTAGATGTGATGTGTCAGGAGGCAGGAGGCCTCAAGTGTGAGATCTGACACGGGAGTAGATCTAGACCCACAATGAGGCCTTGTGTGTGAGGCGTAAGTAAGATGACAGCGTTACTTTTTTAATATTTGTTGGAAGTATGTTTTTAACAATCTAACATGTCGCTGTTGAACGATATCATCTGTCGTATTTAGAAGTTGATTGGATATTTCATGGCGTTCGTTTCCCATTGCCGTGGCAACCAACAGTTGGGACCTTCTAGCTCTACAACAGTTGACTGGACGTCGTTGAGAAGATCTGTTGTACGATCTCTAATGTGTCAACTTTAGGTCATTCTTTGTCACTCATAGAAGCTTAAATGTGTCATAGGAAACGTAATCTTTGACATAGGTCTGCTGTCAGTAATCGTGTGTTTGTCGCAGCATATGAGGCCATTGGAAAGCCGTCGTTGTAACTACTTATTGTTCAAGCAGCCGAATAAGTAGCATGTGGCCTAAATATCACTCTATGCGTGACAACTAGACTAATGGTACAGCACTTACACAGCGGATGTAGCTATCTTCGCTCTTTTCTTCTTACAAACTAGATCCACTTCAAAACAACTTGGCGATAACATATGACTTTTCACAACCTGAATTGTTCGTGACGCCGTGGAAGATATGAGATTGCACGAGTAGATGGGCTATAAGTGTTTAGCGACACCCACACCGCTCCACTATCAAGTTAGGTAGCGAGCTCGTCAAGATATTCCCGCTCGTGTCATAGTACATCACCCGCAATGGCGCAGTTTGGATGGCGCTGCAGTTGGTACTGTCCGATGTTGTTTGGTCATGTAACCCGCGTTGCACGACTGGGCATCCTCCAGAACATATTCCTGTGGTGAATGCGGCAGGATACAAAATCCAGTCGCTCCAACCTATTTCGTGAAAACTGAACAGTAAGTCTGACTTGCAACATATATCCCGTCCAGTACATATACCTTCGTCACCTGAAGTTTGGCGTCGGGACCGAATGAATGTCTCTACCTTAGTATGCATGATCAAGAACGGCCGTGTCTGACTCAGGCGTCTTTTGGGTCGTTTACGGGGTTGCATTACTCGCATGGATCCCTTCCGTTTGCCTCCTTTTGATTTTCGCCGTCGCCTACTTCCATGAACAAGAACGAGCTGCACATGCCGTCCACACCCGCGACAATGGACATGCAGTCTTATAATCTGATCTTCTGAAAGCATTGCATTTTCTACAAGTTGTTTTGGAATTCCTAGTTTAAACCAATGTGTTTTCTTTACATCCGCCCTCAGTGTCGTCACTATTTCACCGGGAGTTCCGTCCTCACTAACATTCGACAACACAATTATTAATTTACACCTTGACCTTCGTGGTTTCTTTTTTAAGTTAGAGCGTCTGTTCTTTTGCCTACAAGATGACCGACCTCGTTTTTTTGAACGTGTGTACCTAAGCTTCACCAGAACGTTGGCACTCTTCACTTCGAGTTTCCTCCCCTGACTGTCTCGGACCACTTTGAACTGTATTATGTTCTCGTCACGGAAGCTTTCTGTAACAGACAAGAATGACATATACTTAGATGAGTGAATTAAAGAAGGTGGAATTCATATAATGGACCGTTTGGTCAAACTGGGACTGTATAGCTTTGGTGTGGTCTCCATATATATATATATCAAATTCCCATATAAGGATCTAACGTATCCTTCTATACTGATACTGAACAGTAGATTAATACATGCATTAAGTGGTCTTTTTTTAATCAATTCTTTGAAGTTTTTTTTACGCACAGATTTGATCTGTACAATCTGTCAAATTGATAAATTCTTTTATAAGCTTGTTGAAAGCAGAGAGTCAGTTATTTACCAATAACATTTATTAGATTTTTTTTTATATATAAATAATAATGCCATTCCAATACAGTTACTTGTGAAGTTATATTAAATAGAAATACACGCCTATACAATTTTCATATAATAATGAAATTGGTTGTGCTTTATAGTTCAGTCAAAATATTTCACATTAGAAGAGGATATTTGGTAAATGTATGATATCTGTATTTCCCCTAAATTAACGTCGCACGTGCCTAAGTAATCCATATCCTCTTACCAGGACACGAGAATCATGTGGCACCTTAGTGCATCAGTGTATTATTCCCCCTGTGCGTTGTAAATGTTGTAATAGGGTACCTTATTCATTGTTGAACCACCTAACATACTTATCGTATCATCATGGTATCGTTGTTTCGTGCTGATAAAACGATCTGTGCTTAGGTCATGGTGTAGAACTACACTAAAATTACCAAAAGGTTAATATTGTAAATCACCTTCTGTGACCATTTAAAGCACTGTCTTTTGACTGTCATCAACAACTGGTATTATAAAGCATGTGTTATTCTCTCAGCTCTACACTGCTCGTATACGTAACTCCTACTGATAATATCATTGTAATGAGGGAAATGTGCAAAGTGTTGCAAACACTATCTCAAAAGGCGGTCATTGTGAAACTTGGTTCAAGCATCGACAGGTAATCGAGTTGATTCATGTGAAGAAACTTGTAGAGATACTCACTCCAAAACGCGCTACTAGCCAAATATCATCGGGCGGTTAGGTTACACAGATATACGGTCTTTTACCCTCTTGGCTATTATTCAGTAGGTGTGATACTTTCTGATCCTTTGATCATGAAAACTATCAAAGTAATTTAATTCAACACACCTGATTGACATTCATCCCATAATTATATAGACTAACCATAATGACATTTACATTCGTGGTTATTCAGAAAATACATTTGACCCCTATGTACTGTACAAATGGTCAAGGTCATTCATTCGAACAAAATTGATAGGCATTCCTCCAGCAGCCTTCTTGCCAATTATCAAATTACATGTATCTTGACCTCTTTTTTAAACTGAGCTTCACTTCATTGAAAATTAATCAGGATTGAATTTTATCGCAATAAAATCTCTATCATATTTTAGATCTTTATAAGCGACATATCTATTTTCATTTTATAGTACGCATAAATTGTATTTTAATTTTGTATGACGAGTTATATTAATTTATTTAAGTATTTCGCAAGAAAAAATATTTTTAGAATAAAAATTTACCAAGGATACATTGAATTGAATTACATTTGAATTAATAATATCAATATGATTTCAAATTTACGTTTCTTTTAAACTGATTTTAACAAGGTATATGTAACACCACGTTCGTTTGAGTAGGGAGCTGTTCCACGCAGATAAAAAATACCCAATGATTTGTCGGAGGAGTACAGGAAGAACAATAATAATATAAGTTTACCAACTAAAAGCATACCTGCCGGTTCTGAAAAGCTGATAACTTCCAGTAGTTCGGCGTAGTAATCTCCCCTTGGTGGGTCGGTCGTCGTGTCATCATCATCATCAATAATGTTAAACAGTTTACATGCAGACACCTTCCTTATAGGTGAAGTAGCAGAAAATGGTCGGTCGTTGTAACCCAGTCCGCCAAGAATTCTGCTCTTGATAACCTGTGTTGCCTTGAACTTCTCGAGCCGAGACATGTAGCTCTCCATGTTAGTCTGGGGTGAAGAGCAGTCACGGACACACGTTGCCATGACCAGTATACTGGTCAGCGCGCACACAACAGGGGTCACGTGACCATACATCACTAGTTTGTCGGGATTGTGCCGGCTGCACAGCGTGGGGAGGCCGTAGGGTTACTGATGGAGCTGTAGACCGACTGTTCCTACCGTTTCTTGTGTAAACACAAGCCTTGGCAGTGAGTATAAAAATACCTCCGATTCGCTAGCGCCGGGCATAATTGTCGCTAATTTATCATAAATACCTATCACTGCCACTGACTCGGAGCTGCACTCCACAGACGGACTCCCGCACAGCTCTTGCGGCCAGGAGTGTTTAACTGCACGATTTCATAAGTGACTAAAAGTTTAACTTGCTCTCTATGCCAAAATACCTATTGCGCGTACATTTGGTTAGAGAAGGCTTCACCACCTGTTACTGCTCACAGGCCCGCGGGAGGGCAAGATAGATCACCCACGGGCCACAGAAATAGTGTACAGATGTGTACATGTGCATGCCAATGTAACTACAAATATTCCAGTTAACCCTCAGAGTAAAACCCGCTGACACCAATTCAACGCGAGAACAGCTGAAGTGAAGGAAATGTAACCTGCACAAGTCCTCTGATGTGATAATTCGATGAAGTCACATTCCACGTAGCTAGGAGACCTTTTCATCATTTGTTCATGTAACATGTCACTCTACATGCGCGGATATATATAAAAGACATGCTTATTGTGTTTCGTGACATCAGTATCCTCCTAGACAGTTGTGTCCGGTTCCGTGACCTAAGTTACATGTGAATGAGATGGGAAGTGGATGAAATAGGTAAAACAATATTAAGTGGAATCTTATTATTAACTTAATAGGTAATTTGTATTTTAGGTAGTTTCAAACTGCAATGTGCAAGGCGGATATACTCAGTAACTGTTCAACAAACAAATGCATTCTAAACTACAGTTGTCATTGAAAAAACTGTAAATGTTCATCCTAAACTACATGCAGTTGTCATTTAAGGAACTGTAAATGCGCGTCCTAAACAACACTTGTCATTGAAGGAACTGTTAATGTTTATCCTGAACTACAGTTGTAATTTGATGTTCATCCTAAACTAGTTGTCATTGAAGGAACTGTCAATGTTCATCCTAAACTACAGTTGTCATTGAAGGAACTGTAACTGTTCATCCGAAACTACAATTGTCATTGAAGGAACTGTTAATGTTTATACTTAACTGTAGTTGTAATTTAATGTTCATCCTGAACTACAGTTGTCATTGAAGGACCGGTAAATGTTCATCCAAAACTACAGTTGTCATTAAAGGAACTGTTTAAGCTCATCCTAAACTACAGTTGTCATTGAAGGAACTGTTAATGTTCATCCTAAACTAGTTGTCATTGAAGGAACAGTTAATGTTCATCCTAATCTACAGTTGTAATAGAAGGAACTGTTAATGTTCATCCTAATCTACAGTTGTCATTAAAGGAACTGTTTAAACTCATCCTAAACTACAGTTGTCATTGAAGGAACTGTTAATATTCATCCTGAACTACAGTTGTAATTTGATGTTCATCCTCAACTAGTTGTCATTGAAGGAACTGTTAATGCTCATCGTTAACCACAGTTGTCATTGAAGGAACTGTAAATGTTCATCCTTAGCTACCATTGTAATTTAAGGTTCATCCTAAACTACAATTGCCATGGAAGGAACTGTTTAAGTTCATCCTAAACTACAGTTGTCATTAAATGAACTGTTAATGTTCATCCTAAACTACAGTTGTAATTGAAGGAACTGTTAATGTTTATCCTAATTTAGAGTTGTCATTGAATGAACTGTTAATGTTCATCATTAGCTACACTCGTCATTGAAGGAAATGTTAATGTTCATCCGAAACTTCAGTTGTCATTGAAGGAACTGTTAATGTTTATACTTAACTGTAGTTGTAATTTAATGTTCATCCTGAACTACAGTTGTCATTGAAGGACCTGTAAATGTTCATCCTGAACTACAGTTGTCATTAAACGAACTGTTTAAGCTCATCCTAAACTACAGTTGTCATTGGAGGAACTGTTAATGTTCATCTTTAAACACAGTTGTCATTGAAGGAACTGTAAATGTTCATTCTAAACTACAGTTAGAATTTAATGTTCTTCCTAAACTACAGTTGTCATTGAATGAACTGTAAATGTTCATCCTTAACTACCATTGTAATTTAAGGTTCATCCTAAACTACAGTGGTCATGGAAGGAACTGTTCATGTTCATCCTAAACTACAGTTGTAATAGAAGGAACTGTTAATGTTTATCCTAATTTACAGTTGTCATTGAATGAACTGTTAATGTTCATCCTAAGCTACAGTTGTCATTGAAGAAAATGTTAATGTTTATCCGAAACTTCAGTTGTCTTTGAAGGAACTGTTAATGTTTATACTAAACTTTAGTTGTAATTTAATGTTCATCCTGAACTACAGTTGTCATTGAACGAACTGTTTAAGCTCATCCTAAACTACAGTTGTCATTGAAGGAACTGTTAATTTTCATCCTAAACTACAGTTATCACTGAAGGAACTGTTAATTTTCATCCTAAACTACAGTTGTTATTGAAGGAACTGTAAATGTTCATACTTAACAACAATGTTTGTATTTAGGGAACTGTCAATCTCAAATGTACATCCAAACAACCAGAATAAGGTTTGTATTGAAAACACAAATGCCAATACACATCCTTTCCAACGAGGTTTATATAGAGGGTATTGTGAATCCCAACTGATTATCACCAACACCGATGGATGTATGGAGGGCGCTATAAATCAATCTACACTATAGCTGAGTGCTCTTTGTTGTATGGAGTATAACGGTGAAATGAAAGGATCAATATGACAACGAATGATTGACCATTATACGACAGTAAACCAAAAGTGGACAGAATCATTTCAACCTCATTGACCAACACCAAGCCATTGAAATGTAATGTCTTTCCTCACTCAAAGAGACGTTATCGCAGTCATTGACATCGACATTACAACAGACCATCCGAATGTTTACGGAAAATCTAGAGGAACCATGCTGGAATTACACTGCATTCCCTTCATCTCCCTTAATTACGAACATTTCAAGACAATTCAAGCGTCTTCCTTGCGACTTTAGAAACTAGCTTGGAGACCTTTTAAAATTATGGATGTTTTGGCACACATTCGAATCTTTATATCTGTTCGCACGGATAGTCATGAGTCTGGTTAATCGGAATATTTAAGGAATTTCGAGTATGCCAACATGGCATTAGATGACATTAAAACCAGTAAAATTTGCACCGAAGCTAGCACACTACTGTACTTCAGGTAGAATAATATCTCTAGTAATAATTGCCCTACAGCAAGTATAAGCTATTACAGCTTCATTTAGATGTTATAGGAATGGCATGTTATTGTTTTACATCTTGATACAACTAAGGGTCTGTTGGACACGTAGTTACTAGAGATGTAAATATTATCCATAATGGATAACTATGAGAGCAATTTTGAAGGGTTCAAAGTATCGAGGGACTCGTACAAGCAATTGGGATATCAATCTCAAGTTACTAATGAAGTTCTTGGATGACTTCGTCAAACACATCTCCAGCATACACGCAGGCATACACACATAGGGAGATATTAGCCAGGTGGCATATGACTAGTAGTTAGCGCCTGATAAGGCAGCTCCTGCGAATTCCCAAAATTGTATTGATTAATGTATATGCTAATAGTATATCTATGTACTGTAAAATACTTTTGAGTGGCTTATGTTAGCCAGATAGAGCGCTATATTAAAAGTTGTATGCTATGAAACAACTGACAAAATACAGGCTCAAATTGACCTTCAGAGTGGTTGAAATATATTGGGTCTACCATTTTAAAATCAATTAACAGCTTGAAATTCTAAAAGGTCACAAAACAAAGTTAACTTTCTAGGACATCCAAATCATGCTCGACAATCTGCATATGCTAAGCACGTGTTTGCGTTGGTAGACAAATAAACAAAATCAAAATAACTTTATCCTTATCTACCGAAACTGGAGCAAAGCCATTTCCTGCTGTACAAAAACAACATGGCCAGCTTGATAACCAGGGAAATCCATGCTGATGCATTTCGTATTTTTTGAAAAACTAAATACTAGTAATCATACTTTGTCATCGATTTTTCGCAATACACGTTAACGATGAGGATATTGACTTACGTTTGAATTAGATACCTTAACTTCGCAAGAATCAATTTAAATACCGTTTTATCACTGGTTCTGCTTGTTGCTGAGCCAAGTCATTATCCAATTGTTTTACTACAATTAATCAATGTCATTAAACTATTATTAACATCGTATTGCTACCCTTCATGCTACATAAGTTATGTAAATGAAATGTAGTGATTGTATTTTTCTTGTCAATATTGAAATTCTTTCCTCAAAAATATTTGAGAACATTTAACTTTCTAACTTGGCACACAGCCATGCATTATATTTAACTGAAGGAACGTCTTCACTCTCCTATTATTAAATATTTCTTTTCAGAGAAAGGCGACCAGCGATACACATTGAACCGATCTAGCTATTCCTCAAAATCAAATTAAATACGAATTAGAAAAGGATGTTTCAGTTAATTTGTCAGAACTTGTAAAACATTTCAAAACAGTGGAAAAACCTATGATAAATGCAACCGATACAGAATTTGACGTAGAAATAAACACTTAAGTTAATAGCAAACTCATGTAACAAATACGCAGATAGAGATATAACAATCCCAGATATCAATTCCTCCCTAATTCTAATGGCGCTAAAGGCTGTGGGCCAGACACGGTAATGCAATAAGTAAGTAATGTTATATCGAACCACTTAATGTCAGTAATGATTGATAATTTAGCTAAATTGTTTAACTACATTTTCATAAGTGAAATCTATCCAGAAATGTGGAATCACTATCTATCATTACGTGATTTTCTGAAGGGTAATAACAGTTTGCTATCAGTAGTTATAGGGGTGTGTCAATTAAAGGTTTCATGCAAAAATGATTGAAGATGAAAATTAAAGCTTCAGGTGTAGTTACACTGCAGACTGAAATATTATTTTCCTGCTATGCTGAATGACTCTACAATATTGGGCAAACCCCCACCACCAACTTTAACAGGTAAACATTTATACGTGCAACAACATACTCGTTGTTTAGGTTTCTTTAGTAACAAGCACAACAACCAAGGAGAGGGGACCTGGTCTCTTCGCATTTTGATGAGCAATATTGTATAACATGGATATTCTCTTTCGTGGTTAAAGTCATTCAGATCGTTTCTTGGTACAAACTTTCGTGGATACCCCACATAAACAAACAGCAGTGAAGTATATCAATTGCATTTGTGGTATTCCTTTTCGTGGCTCCATAACAACCACGAAAAGCATATCTGTTTATACACAGCAAACATTTCATGTTATACAATAATTTGAATTGAATACACAAAACAATATGTAATTGCCATGAGCAAAACAAACGTGCACGTGAGCTCTTAAGTACGAACTTCATTGTACAGTTAAACACCACATATTTTACGCGAAATGAATATTTCTAGAAACGCCTACACAACTTCAAATTAAAAAACCTTTCAATGTGATCATTAAATACTCGTTAGCAAAGCTGATCTACAAGTTGAGTATATTTACGTAAGGTTTAGCTGAAAGCATCAACATTACTGGCTAAGTAGGTAAAGCATTGACACGTTCGCTTAGCAATAACGACCTGACAATTCGAATGCATCATAAAACGAAACTCCAACAAAAAGTTGATATATTTACAAACATTATAACAAATCATGATAAGACAACACGAGAACAATGAAGACGGATGGACACTCGTATAGCCGCATCACACTGTGCACAGAGGTTAAGTGTTATCATTAAGTTGTAGGAACTTTGACCAACAATTGAGGTTGCAGCCTTATCTAAAGCGAGAAAAGCTGTATATTTTGTAAGTGTGTAGACGCCTGCAGACATGGACCCGATTGTTGTAAGTCTGGTTAGTTTAACGGGTCATAAACACAAATTTTCAAAATGTTTTTTGGGAATTACCTAAAAGTTCAAAGAATTTGTGTGTTTGTGGTCATAAAATGGTCATTTTGAATTTCAATGGTTTTGAAAATATGGTAATATCAAATTTTACATTAATTGTCGCTAAGCTAATCTGGCATCGACCAGCTGGGCTTAAATATATATATGACCTAGTTTTTGACCCCCTGCAAATACATGTAACATGATGTTTACATATCCATGGAATCTACTTTGAGTATTATTATTGCTCTGTGAGGAACTTCTTTTATTGAATAATCTTTTTGAGGTCACATCTGTTTGTTTTGATAAGGAACCAAACTCGAGCGATTCCGTAATAGCTCTGGGTTACATCCATCATAGGTAAAGACGCAGCACTAAATAAACCCGTCATTTCCAAGGGGTATCACTATGAAATAAACCCTGTTGAAAAGGGATGTTTCACCGACTTTGATTTGTCCGAAATCTACACTACAGAGAATGAGCTACACCAGAAAGGATATTAGGGTGCAACAAAAAGTCATCCTGAGTTTTATACACGACGTAATCCGGATTTTAGGAATCCAATTAAACAGCGGTAATAATATAATACTTAACGACGGTATTTTTATATAGAAAACTTGAAATTGAAATTAAATACTGCGATATATGCTTAGTTTGTAATGAGGCATAACTACTAATATTTCCTTAACATTGGTACATCGACATTGTAATCCATTCACCTTTACTGCATGTAGAGAGGCATACCGGCTCAAATAATGGCGGATGTGGCAGTGCAAATCCGCCTAAATTCCTATAGCAGAATTCTTCGGTAACACATTTTTGAATTTTGCAAACGAAAAATCGTGTGACTTTTGTTTATAAATGAAAATAAGATAAGGTTTCAATATATCATAACATTCTGGGTTGTTATAAGTGATCGTTTAACATGGTTAAAAGTAGTATATCACTTATGCCGTATCTGGTTCATTTACAATACTAAATATTACACGTTAAATATTTATTTTTTTGGTTTGGAAGTCGTTATGGGTGTACATAGGTAGTTAAAGAGAATTAAGCGTCATACAACCTGGGTGGATACATGTTCTTTAGATTTTGTGTCATTGCCTTGCATTCAGTATGGTTACGAAACAGTTAAAATGCTGTGGTGTCGGTGAAATATTGTTATAAAACATCGGATTTGATAGCATAGAAAATAAAAACGATATATATCATTACACAGTTACTACCTAAGGTACAAGTTCAATATATGTCCTAATAACATTGCTTAACAGGGGTTTCAAATCTATAGTGACCTTATCATTATCTTTTGATGACTAAGAATTAAAAAAAAACGGAAATATTCCTCGGAGTCAACAAACATTTACAAACTCCACCGCCGCATCGCAACACAATTGCGAATTATATCAAAACGTCGAACAATAATAACAAAATAAACCACAGCATCGCCACACAATTACAAATTACATCAATACGTCAAATGATATTACCAAAATACACCACAGCATCGCCACACAATTACCAATTATATCAACGCGTCAAATAATAATAACAAAACACACAACAGCATCGCCACACAATTATACACCACAACATCGCCACACAATTACAAATTATATGAACGCGTCAAACAATAATTACAAAATACACCACAGCATCGCCTTACAATTACAAATTATATCAACGCGTCAAACAATAATTACAAAATACACCACAGCATCGCCTTACAATTACAAATGATATCAACGCGTCAAACAATAATAACAAAATAAACCACAGCATCGCCACACAATTACGAATTATATCAACGCGTCAAATAATAATAACAAAACACACCACAGCATGGCCACACAATTACGAATTGTATCAACGCGTCAAACAATAATTACAAAATACACCACAGCATCGCCTTACAATTACAAATGATATCAACGCGTCAAACAATAATAACAAAATACACCACAACATCGCCACACAATTACAAATTATATCAACGAGTCAAACAATAATTACAAAATACACCACAGCATCGCCTTACAATTACAAATGATATCAACGCGTCAAACAATAATAACAAAATAAACCACAGCATCGCCACACAATTACGAATTATATCAACGCGTCAAATAATAATAACAAAACACACCACAGCATGGCCACACAATTACGAATTGTATCAACGCGTCAAACAATAATTACAAAATACACCACAGCATCGCCACACAGTTACAAATTATATCAACGCGTCAAACAATAATTATAAAACACACCTCAGCATCGCCACACAATTACGAATTGTATCAACGCGTCAAACAATAATTACAAAATACACCACAGCATCGCCACATAATTACGAATTATATCAACGCGCTAAACAATAATAAAAAAATACACCACAACATCGCCACACAATTACGAATTATATCAACGCGTCAAACAATAATTACAAAATACACCACAGCATCGCCACATAATTACGAATTATATCAACGCGCTAAACAATAATAAAAAAATACACCACAACATCGCCACACAATTACGAATTATATCAACGAGTCAAACAATAATAACAAAATACACCACAACATCGCCACACAATTACGAATTATATCAACGCGTCAAACAATAATAACAAAATACACCACAACATCGCCTTAGAATTATAATTATATCAACGCGTCAAACAATAATAACAAAATACACCACAACATCGCCACACAATTACAAATTATATCAACGCGTCAAACAATAATTACAAAATCCACCACAACATCGCCAAACAATATACACAACAGCATCGCCACACAATTACAAATTATATCAACCCGTCAAACAATCATTACAAAATACACCACAACGTCGCCACACAATTACAAATTATATCAACGCGTCAAACAATCATTGCAAAATACACCACAACATCGCCACACAATTACGAATAACACCAACGCGTCAAACAATAATAACAAAATACACCACAACATCGCCTTAGAATTATAATTATATCAACGCGTCAAACAATAATACGAAATACACAACAGCATCGCCACACAATTACAAATTATATCAACTCGCCAAATAATAATGACAAAATACACCACAACATCGCCACACAATTACAAATTATATCAACGCGTCAAACAATCATTACAAAATACACCACAACATCGCCACACAATTACAAATTATATCAACGCGTCAAA
>NW_018403488.1:155355-156107 GCF_002113885.1 Mizuhopecten yessoensis | reverse complement strand
AATTATATCAACGCGTCAAATAATAATAACAAAACACACAACAGCATCGCCACACAATTATACACCACAACATCGCCACACAATTACAAATTATATCAACGCGTCAAACAATAATTACAAAATACACCACAACATCGCCACATAATTACGAATTATATCAACGCGGTAAACAATAATAACAAAATACACCACAACATCGCCTTACAATTACAAATTATATCAACGCGTCAAACAATAATTACAAAATACACCACAACATCGCGACATAATTACGAATTATATCAACGCGGTAAACAATAATAACAAAATACACCACAACATCGCCACACAATTACATATATCAACGCGTCAAACAATAATAACAAAATACACCACAACATCGCCTTATGATTATGATTATATCAACGCGTCAAACAATAATAACAAAATACACCACAACATCGCCTTACAATTACAAATTATATCAACGCGTCAAACAATAATAACAAAATACACCACAGCATCGGCACACAATTACGAATTATATCAACGCGTCCAGGGTTCTCCCCAGATTTTCTTTAGGCCGATATGTTTCATTTGTAACGAACATTCAAGACGGACACGCTAATATAATACCTTATCAAACCTAAGGGGGGTGGGGGGTGTAATATAATGTTTAAAAAGTTACTTTTATTTACCAAACTTCTTTTGGTGAACATTAAAACCAAGGAAATAAATAAGTGTTTCTTATGTCTGAATTTTCAGCAATATAT
>NW_018403488.1:123463-152413 GCF_002113885.1 Mizuhopecten yessoensis | reverse complement strand
ATACACCACAACATCGCCACACAATTACAAATTATATCAATACGCCAAACGATAATAACAAAATACATCACAGCATCGCCACACAATTACGAATTATATCAACGCGTCAAACAAAAATTACAAAATATATCACAACATCGCCACACAATTACGAATTATATCAACGCGTCAAACAACAATTACAAAATACACCACAACATCGCCACACAATATACACCAAAGCATCGCCACACAATTACAAATTTTATCAACGCGTCAAACAATAATTCGAAGCGTGGCCACACAATTACAAATTATATCAACGCGTCAAATAATAATAACAAAATACACCACAGCATCGCCACACAATTACAAATTATATCAACGTGTCAAACAATAATTAAAAAATACACCACATCATAGCCACACAATTACAAATTATATCAACGCGTCAAACAATAATACGAAATACACAACAGCATCGCCACACAATTATAAATTATATCAACGCGTCAAACAATAATTATAAAACACACCACAGCATCGCCACACAATTACAAATTATATCAACGCGTCAAACAATAATAAGAAATACACAACAGCATCGCCACACAATTACAAATTATATCAACGCGTCTAACAATAATTATAAAACACACCACAGCATCGCCACACAATTACGAATTATATCAACGCGTCAAATAATGATGACAAAATACACCACAATATCGCCACACAATTAAAAATTATATCAACGCGCCAAACAATAATTACAAAACACCGAATTGTATCAACGCGTCAAGCAATAATAAGAAATACACCACAGCATCGGCACACAATTACGAATTATAAAGAAATACACAACAGACAACAGCATCGCCACTCAATTATAAATTATATCAACGCGCCAAACAATAATTACAAAATAAACCACAGCATCGCAACACAATTACAAATTAGATCAACGCGTCAAACAAAAATTACAAAATACACCACATCATCGCACAATTACAAATTACATCAACGCGTCAAACCAATAAAAACAAAATACACCACCACCACAGCATCGGCACACAATTACAAATTGTATCAACGCGTCAAGCAATAATAAGAAATACACCAATTACAAATTATATCAACTGGTCAAACAATAATTATAAAGCACACCACAGCATCGTCACACAATTACGAATTGTATCAACGCAACAAACAATAATTACAAAACACAACATAGCATCGCCACAAAATTACGAATTATATCAACGCGTCAAATAACAATGACAAAATACACAACAACATCACCACACAATTACAAATTATATCAACGCGTCAGACCAATTTTAACAAAATACACCACATCATCGCCATACAATTACAAATTATATCAACGCGTCAAATAATAATGACAAAATACACCACAACATCGCCACACAATAACAAATTATATCAACGCGTCAAATAGTAATAACAAAATACACCACAACATCGCCACACAATTATACACCACAACATCGCCACACAATTACAAATTATATCAATACGCCAAACAATAATAACAAAATACATCACAGCATCGCCACACAATTACGAATTATATCAACGCGTCAAACAAAAATTACAAAATATATCACAACATCGCCACACAATTACGAATTATATCAACGCGTCAAACAACAATTACAAAATACACCACAACATCGCCACACAATATACACCAAAGCATCGCCACACAATTACAAATTTTATCAACGCGTCAAACAATAATTCGAAGCGTGGCCACACAATTACAAATTATTTCAACGCGTCAAATAATAATAACAAAATACACCACAGCATCGCCACATAATTACAAATTATATCAACGTGTCAAACAATAATTAAAAAATACACCACATCACAGCCACACAATTACAAATATATCAACGCGTCAAATAATAATGACAAAATACACCACAACATCGCCACACAATTACAAATTATATCAACGCGTCAAGCAATAATTACAAAATACACCACAACATCGCCACACAATTACAAATTATATCAACGCGTCGAACAATAATAACAAAATACACCACAACATCGCCACACAATTACAAATTATATCAACGCGTCAAACAATAATTACAAAATACACCACAACATCGCCACACAATTACAAATTATATCAACGCGTCAAACAATAATTACAAAATACACCACAACATCGCCACACAATTACAAATTATATCAACGCGTCAAACAATAATTACAAAATACACCACAACATCGCCACACAATTACAAATTATATCAACGCGTCAAACAATAATTACAAAATACACCACAACATCGCCACACAATTACAAATTATATCAACGCGTCAAACAATAATTACAAAATACACCACAACATCGCCACACAATTACAAATTATATCAACGCGTCAAACAATAATAACAAAATACACCACAACATCGCCACACAATTACAAATTATATCAACGCGTCAAACAATAAATACAAAATACACCACAACATCGCCACACAATATACACCACAGCATCGCCACACAATTACAATGTATATCAACGCGTCAAACAATAATTCGAAATACACCACAGCATCGCCACACAATTACAAATTATATCAACGCGTCAAATAATAATGACAAAATACACCACAACATCGGCACACAATTACAAATTATATCAACGCGTCAAACCATTTATAACAAAATACACCACATCATCGCCACACAATCACAAATTATATCAACCCGCCAAACAATAATAGCAAAATACACCACAGCATCGCCACACAATTCCGAATTAAATCAACGCGTCAAACAATAATTACAAAATACACCACAACATCGCCACACAATTATACACCACAGCATCGCCACACAATTACAAATTGTATCAACGCGTCAAGCAATAATTACAAAATACACCACAGCATCGCCACACAATTACAAATTATATCAACGCGTCAAACAATAATTAAAAAACACACCACAGCATCGCCACACAATTACGAATTGTATCAACGCGTCAAACAATAATTACAAAACACACCACAGCATCGCCACACAATTACGAATTATATCAACGCGTTAAATAATAATGACAAAATACACCACAACATCGCCTTACAATTACAAATTATATCAACGAGTCAAAAAGTAATAACAAAATACACCACAACATCGCCACACAATTATACACCACAACATCGCCACACAATTACAAATTATATCAACGCGTCAAACCAATAATAACAAAATACACCACAACATCGCCACACTATTACAAATTATATCAACGAGTCAAACAATATTGACAAAATACACCACAGCATCGCCACACAATTATACACCACAGCATCGCCACACAATTACAAATTATATCAACGCGTCAAACAATAATTAAAAAACACACCACAGCATCGCCACACAATTACGAATTGTATCAACGCGTCAAACAATAATTAAAAAACACACCACAGCATCGCCACACAATTACGAATTGTATCAACGCGTCAAACAATAATTACAAAACACACCACAGCATCGCCACATAATTACGAATTATATCAACGCGTTAAATAATAATGACAAAATACACCACAACATCGCCTTACAATTACAAATTATATCAACGAGTCAAAAAGAAATAACAAAATACACCACAACATCGCCACACAATTATACACCACAGCATAGCCACACAATTACAAATTATATCAACGCGTCAAATGATAATGAAAAAAGACACCACAACATCACCACACAATTACAAATTATATCAACGCGTCAAACCAAACAATTACAAATTATATCAACGCGTCAAACCAAACAATTACAAATTATATCAACGCGTCAAACCAATAATAACAAAATACACCACAACATCGCCACACTATTACAAATTATATCAACGCGTCAAACAATATTGACAAAATACACCACAGCATCGCCACACAATTATACACCACAGCATCGCCACACAATTACAACTTGTATCAATGCTTCAAACAATAATTACAAAATACACCACAGCATCGCCACACAATTACGAATTAAATCAACGCGTCAAACAATAATTACAAAATACACCACAACATCGCCACACAATTATACACCAAAGCATCCCCACACAATTACAAATTATATAAAGGCGTCAAACAATAATAACAAAATACACCACAACATCGCCACACAATTACAAATTATATCAACGCGTCAAACAATAATTACAAAATACACCACAACATCGCCACATAATTACAAATTATATCAACGCGTCAAACCATAATAAAAAAATAACCACAACATCTCCACACAATTACAAATTATATCAACGCGTCAAACAATAATTACAAAATACACCACAACATCGCCACAATTATACAACACAGCATCGCCACAAAATTACAAATTATATCACCGCGTCAAACAATAATTACAAAATACACCACAACATCGCCACATAATTACGAATTATATCAACGAGTCAAACAATAATTATAAATTACACCACAGCATGTCACACAATTCCGAAATATATCAACGCGTCAAACAATAATTACAAAATACACCACAACATCGCCACACAATTACAAATTATATCAACGCGTCAAACAATAATAACAAAATACACCACATCATCGCCACACAATTACAAATGATATCAACACGCCAAATAATAATAACAAAATACATCACAGCATCGCCACACAATTACGAATTGTATCAACGCGTCACACAATAATTACAAAATACATCACAACATTGCCACACAATATACACCACAGCACCGCCACACAATTACAAATTATATCACTACGTCAAACAATAATTACAAAATACACCACAACACCGCCACACAATTACAAATTATATCAACGCGTCAAATAATAATGACGAAATACACCACAACATCGGCACACAATTACAAGTTATATCAACGCGTCAAACAATAATAACAAAAATACACCACAACATCGCGACACAATTACAAATTATATCATCGCGTCAAACAATAATAACAAAATACACCACAGCATCGCCACACAATCTCAAATTATATCAACCCGCCAAACAATAATAACAAAATACACCACAGCATCGCCACACAAGTCCGAATTATATCAACGCGTCAAAAAATAATAACAAAATACACCACAACATCGCCACACAATTACAAATTATATCAACGCGTCAAACCAATAAAAACAAAACTACACCACAGCATCGCCAAACAATCTCAAATTATATCACCCCGCCAAACAATAATAACAAAATACACCACAGTATCGCCACACAAGTCCGAATTATATCAACGCGTCAAACAATAATAACAAAATACACCACAGCATCGCCACACAAGTACGAATTATATCAACGCGTCAAAAAATAATAACAAAATCCACCACAACATCGCCACACAATTACAAATTATATTAACGCGTCAAACAATAAATACAAAATACACCACATCAACGCCACACAATTACAAATTATATCAACGCGTCAAACAATAATTACACAATACACCACAGCATCGGCACACAATAACAATTTATATCAACGCCTCAAACAATAATTACATACAAAATACACCACATCAACGACAATTATACACCACAGCATCGCCACACAATTACAAATTATATCAACGCGTCAAACCAATAATAACAAAATACACCACAACATCGCCACACAATTGCGAATTATATCAACGCGTCAAACAATAATTACAAAACACACCACAGCATCGCCACACAATTACGAATTATATCAACGCGTCAAATAATAATAATAAAACACACCACAACATCGCCACACAATTATACACCACAGCATCGCCACACAATTACAAATTATATCAACGCGTCAAACCAATAATAACAAAATACACCACAGCATCGGCACACAATTACAATTTATATCAACGCGTCAAACAATAATTACAAAATACACCACAACATCGCCACACAATTACGAATTATATCAACGCGTCAAACAATAATTACAAAATACACCACAGCATCGCCACAGAATTACGAATTGTATCACCGTGTCAAACAATAATTACAAAATACACCACAACATCGCCACACAATTACGAATTATATCAACGCCTCAAGCAATAATTACAAAATACACCACAACAGAGCCACACAATTACGAATTATATCAACGCGTCAAACAATAATTACAAAACACACCACAGCTTCGCCACACAATTACAAATTATATCAACGCGCTAAATAATAATGACAAAATACACCACAACATCACCATACAATTACAAATTATATCAACGCGTCAAACCAATAATAACAAAATACACCACAGCTTCGCCACACAATTACAAATTATATCAACGCATCAAACAATGACTACAATATACACCACAACATCGCCACACAGTTACAAATTATATCAACGCGTCAAATGATAATGACAAAATACACCACAACATCACCACACAATTACAAATTATATCAACCCGTCAAACAATAATAACAAAATACACCACATCATCGCCACACAATTACAAAGTCAAACAATAATTACAAAATACACAATTACAAATTATATCAACGCATCAAACAATGATTACAATATACACCACAACATCACCACACAATTACAAATTATATCAACAATAATTACAAAATACACCACAACATCGCCTTACAATTACAAATTATATCAACGCGCTAAATAATAATTACAAAATACACCACAACAGCGCCACACAATTACGAATTATATCAACGCGTCAAACAATAATTATAAAACACACCACAGCATCGCCACACAATTACGAATTATATCAACGCGTCAAACAATATTGACAAAATACACCACAGCATCGCCACACAATTACGAATTATAATAACGTGTCAAACAATAATAACCAAATACACAACAACATCGCCACACAATTACAAATTATATCAACGCGTCAAATAGTAATTTCAAACAAACCCACAACATCGCCACACAATTATACACCAGAGCATCGCCACACAATTACAAATTATATCAACGCGTCAAGTAATAATTACAAAATACACCACAGCATCGCCACACAATTACAAATTATATCAACGCGTCAAATAATAATGACAAAATACACCACAGCATCGCCACACAATTACAACTTATATCAACGCGTCAAACAATAATTACAAAACACACCACAGCTTCGCCACACAATTACAAATTATATCAGCGCGCTAAATAATAATGACAAAATACACCACAACATCACCACACAATTACAAATTATATCAACGCGTCAAACAATAATTACAAAACACACCACAGCTTCGTCACACAATTACAAATTATATCAGCGCGCTAAATAATAATGAAAAAATACACCACAACATCACCACACAATTAAAAATTATATCAACGCGTCAAATAATAATGACAAAAATACACCACCACATCGCCACACAATTACAACTTATATCAACGCGTCAAACAATAATTACAAAACACACCACAGCTTCGTCACACAATTACAAATTATATCAGCGCGCTAAATAATAATGAAAAAATACACCACAACATCACCACACAATTACAAATAATATCAACGCGTCAAACCAATAATAACAAAATACACCTCATCATCGCCACACAATTACAAATTATATCAACGTGCTAAATAATAATGACAAAATGCACCACAACATCCCCACACAATTACAAATTATATCAACGCGGCAAACAATAATTACACAATACACCACAGCATCGGCACACAATAACAATTTATATCAACGCCTCAAACAATAATTACAAAATACATCACAACATCGCCACACAATTATACACCACAACATCGCACACAATTACAAATTATATCAACGCGTGAAAGCAATAAAAACAAAATACACCACAGCATCGCCACACAATAACGAATTATAATAACGTGTCAAACAATAATAACAAAATACACCACAACATCGCCACACAATTACAAATTATATCAACGCGTCAAATAGTAATTACAAACAAACCCACAACATCGCCACAGAATTATACACCAGAGCATCGCCACACAATTACAAATTATATCAACGCGTCAAGCAATAATTACAAAATACACCACAGCATCGCCACACAATTACAAATTATATCAACGCGTCAAACGAATCAGACCAAAATACATCACAACATCGCCACACAATTATACACCATAGCATCAGCACACAATTACAAATTATATCAACTCGCCAAACAATAATGACAAACAAACACCACAACATCGCCACACAATTACAAATTATATCAACGCGTCAAACAATAATTACAAAATACACCACAACATCGCCACACAATTACAAATTATATCAACACGTCAAACAATAATAACAAAATACACCACAACATCGCCACACATTTACAAATTTTATCAACGCGTCAAACAATATTGACAAAATACACCACAGCATCGCCACACAATTATACACCACAGCATCGCCAGACAATTACAAATTGTATCAACGCGTCAAACAATAATTACAAAATGCACCACAACATCGCCACACAATTACGAATAATATCATGGCGTCAAACAATGATAACAAAATAAACCACAGCATCGGCACACAATTACGAATTATATCAACGCGTCAAACAATAATAACAAAATACACCACAACATCGCCACACAATTACGAATTGTAGCAACGCGTCAAACAATAATTACAAAATACACCGCAACATCGCCACACAATTATACACCACAGCATCGCCACACAATTACAAATTATATCAACGCGTCAAATGATAATGAAAAAAGACACCACAACATCACCACACAATTACAAATTATATCAACGCGTCAAACAATAATTACAAAAAAGACCACAACATCGCCACACAATTATACACCACAGCATCGCCACACAATTACGAATTATATCAACGCGTCAGACAATAATTACAAAATACACCACAGCATCGCCACACAATTATACACCACAGCATCGCCACACAATTACAAATTATATCAACGCGTCAAATGATAATGAAAAAAGACACCACAACATCGCCACACAATTACAAATTATATCAACGCGTCAAACAATAATAACAAAATAAACCACTGCATCGCCACACAATTACGAATTATATCAACGCGTCAAACAATAATAACAAATGCACCACAAAATCGCCAGACAATTACAAATTATATCAACGCGTCAAACAATAATAACAAAATACACCACAACATCGCCACACAATTACAAATTATATCAACTCGCCAAACAATAATAACAAAAACATCACAGCATCGCCACACAATAACGAATTGTATCCACGCGTCAAACAATAATTACAAAATACATAACAACATCGCCACACAATTACAAATTATATCAACGCGTCAAACAATAATAACAAAATACACCACAACATCCCCACACAATTACAAATTATATCAACGCGTCAAACAATAATTACAAAATACACCACAGCATCACCACACAATCACAAATTATATCAACCCGCCAAACAATAATAACAAAATACACCACAACATCGCCACACAATTACGAATTATATCAACGCGTCAAACAATAATAACAAAATACACCACAGCATCGCCACACAATTACAAATTATATCAACGCGTCAAACAATAATAACAAAATACACCACAACATCGCCACACAATTACAAATTATATCAACGCGTCAAACAATAATTACAAAATACACCACAACATCGCCACACAATTACAAATTATATCAACGCGTCAAACAATAATTACAAAATACACCACAGCATCGCCACACAATTATACACCACAGCATCGCCACACAATTACAAATTATATCAACGCGTCAAACAATAATTACAAAATACACCACAACATCGCCACACAATTACAAATTATATCAACGCGTCAAACAATAATTACAAAATACACCACAACATCGCCACACAATTACAAATTATATCAACGCGTCAAACAATAATTACAAAATACACCACAACATCGCCACACAATTACAAATTATATCAACGCGTCAAACAATAATTACAAAATACACCACAACATCGCCACACAATTACAAATTATATCAACGCGTCAAACAATAATTACAAAATACACCACAACATCGCCACACAATTACAAATTATATCAACGCGTCAAACAATAATTACAAAATACACCACAACATCGCCACACAATTACAAATTATATCAACGCGTCAAACAATAATTACAAAATACACCACAACATCGCCACACAATTACAAATTATATCAACGCGTCAAACAATAATTACAAAATACACCACAACATCGCCACACAATTACAAATTATATCAACGCGTCAAACAATAATTACAAAATACACCACAACATCGCCACACAATTACAAATTATATCAACGCGTCAAACAATAATTACAAAATACACCACAACATCGCCACACAATTACAAATTATATCAACGCGTCAAACAATAATTACAAAATACACCACAACATCGCCACACAATTACAAATTATATCAACGCGTCAAACAATAATTACAAAATACACCACAACATCGCCACACAATTACAAATTATATCAACGCGTCAAACAATAATTACAAAATACACCACAACATCGCCACACAATTACAAATTATATCAACGCGTCAAACAATAATTACAAAATACACCACAACATCGCCACACAATTACAAATTATATCAACGCGTCAAACAATAATTACAAAATACACCACAACATCGCCACACAATTACAAATTATATCAACGCGTCAAACAATAATTACAAAATACACCACAACATCGCCACACAATTACAAATTATATCAACGCGTCAAACAATAATTACAAAATACACCACAACATCGCCACACAATTACAAATTATATCAACGCGTCAAACAATAATTACAAAATACACCACAACATCGCCACACAATTACAAATTATATCAACGCGTCAAACAATAATTACAAAATACACCACAACATCGCCACACAATTACAAATTATATCAACGCGTCAAACAATAATTACAAAATACACCACAACATCGCCACACAATTACAAATTATATCAACGCGTCAAACAATAATTACAAAATACACCACAACATCGCCACACAATTACAAATTATATCAACGCGTCAAACAATAATTACAAAATACACCACAACATCGCCACACAATTACAAATTATATCAACGCGTCAAACAATAATTACAAAATACACCACAACATCGCCACACAATTACAAATTATATCAACGCGTCAAACAATAATTACAAAATACACCACAACATCGCCACACAATTACAAATTATATCAACGCGTCAAACAATAATTACAAAATACACCACAACATCGCCACACAATTACAAATTATATCAACGCGTCAAACAATAATTACAAAATACACCACAACATCGCCACACAATTACAAATTATATCAACGCGTCAAACAATAATTACAAAATACACCACAACATCGCCACACAATTACAAATTATATCAACGCGTCAAACAATAATTACAAAATACACCACAACATCGCCACACAATTACAAATTATATCAACGCGTCAAACAATAATTACAAAATACACCACAACATCGCCACACAATTACAAATTATATCAACGCGTCAAACAATAATTACAAAATACACCACAACATCGCCACACAATTACAAATTATATCAACGCGTCAAACAATAATTACAAAATACACCACAACATCGCCACACAATTACAAATTATATCAACGCGTCAAACAATAATTACAAAATACACCACAACATCGCCACACAATTACAAATTATATCAACGCGTCAAACAATAATTACAAAATACACCACAACATCGCCACACAATTACAAATTATATCAACGCGTCAAACAATAATTACAAAATACACCACAACATCGCCACACAATTACAAATTATATCAACGCGTCAAACAATAATTACAAAATACACCACAACATCGCCACACAATTACAAATTATATCAACGCGTCAAACAATAATTACAAAATACACCACAACATCGCCACACAATTACAAATTATATCAACGCGTCAAACAATAATTACAAAATACACCACAACATCGCCACACAATTACAAATTATATCAACGCGTCAAACAATAATTACAAAATACACCACAACATCGCCACACAATTACAAATTATATCAACGCGTCAAACAATAATTACAAAATACACCACAACATCGCCACACAATTACAAATTATATCAACGCGTCAAACAATAATTACAAAATACACCACAACATCGCCACACAATTACAAATTATATCAACGCGTCAAACAATAATTACAAAATACACCACAACATCGCCACACAATTATACACCACAGCATCGGCACCCAATTACGAATTATATCAACGCGTCAAATAATAATTACAAAATACACCACAACATCGCCACACAATTATACACCACAGCATCGCCACACAATTACAAATTATATCAACGCGTCAAATGATAATGACAAAATACACCACAACATCACCACACAATTACAAATTATATCAACGCGTCAAACCATAATAATAACAATATACACCACAACATCGCCACACGATTACAAATTATAACAACGCGTCAGACAATATTGACAAAATACACCACAGCATCGCCAAACAATTATACACCACAGCATCGCCACACAATTACAAATTGTATCAATGCTTCAAACAATAATTACAAAATACACCACAACATCGCCACACAATTACGAATTATATCAACGCGTCAACAATAATTACAAAATACACCACAACATCGCCACACAATTATAAATTATATCAACACGCCAAACAATAATAACAAAATGCATCACAGCATCGCAGCACAATTACGAATTGTATCCACGCGTCAAACAATAATTACAAAATACATCACAACATCGCCACACAATTACACATTATATCAACGCGTCAAACCAATAATAACAAAATAAATCACAACCTCGCGACACAATTACAAATTATATCAACGCTTCAAACCATAATAATAACAATATACACCACAACATCGCCACACAATCACAAATTACATCAACGCGTCAAACCAATAATAACAAAATACAACACAACATCGCCACACAATTACGAATTATATCAACGCGTCAAACAATATTGACAAAATACACCACAACATCGCCACACAATTACAAATTATATCAACGCGTCAAACCATAATAATAACAATATACACCACAACATCGCCACACAATCACAAATTACATCAACGCGTCAAACCAATAATAACAAAATACACCACAACATCGCCAAACAATTATACACCACAGCATCGCCAAACAATTACAAATTGTATCAATGCTTCAAACAATAATTACAAAATACACCACAACATCGCCACACAATTACGAATTGTATCCACGCATCAAACAATAATTACAAAATACACCACAACATCGCCACACAATTACGAATTGTATCCACTCGTCAAACAATAATTACAAAATACATCACAACATCGCCACACAATTACAAATTATATCAACACGCCAAACAATAATAACAATATGCATCACAGCATCGCCACACAATTACGAATTGTATCCACGCATCAAACAATAATTACAAAATACACCACAACATCGCCACACAATTACAAATACATCACAACATCGCCACACAATATACACCACAGCATCGCCTCACAATTACAAATTATATCAACGCGTCAAACCAATAATAACAAAATACACCACAGCATCGCCACACAATTACAAATTATATCAACGCGTCAAATAATAATGACAAAATTAACCACAACATCGCCACACAATTACAAATTATATCAATGCGTCAAACAATAATAACAAAATACACCACAACATCCCCACACAATTACAAATTATATCAGCGCGTCAAATAATAATGACAAAATTAACCACAACATCGCCACACAATTACAATTTATATCAACGCGTCAAACAATCATGACAAAATACACAACAACATCGTCAAACAATTACAAATTATATGAACGCATCAAATAGTAATAACAAAATACCCCACAACATCGCCACACAATTACAATTTATATCAACGCGTCAAACAATAATGACAAAATACACAACAACATCGCCAAACAATTACAAATTATATGAACGCGTCAAATAGTAATAACAAAATACACCACAACATCGCCACACAATTACAATTTCTATCAACGCGTCAAACAATAATGACAAAATACACAACAGCATCGCCAAACAATTACAAATTATATGAGCGCGTCAAATAGTAATAACAAAATACCCCACAACATCGCCACACAATTACAATTTATATCAACGCGTCAAACAAAAATGACAAAATACACAACAACATCGCCAAACAATTTCAAATTATATGAACGCGTCAAATAGTAATAACAAAAAACCCCAGAACATCGCCACACAATTATACACCACAACATCGCCACACTATTACAAATTATATCAACGCGTCAAATAGTAATAACAAAAAACCCCAGAACATCGCCACACAATTATACACCACAGCATCGCCACACAATTACAAATTATATCAACGCGTCAAATGATAATGACAAAATACACCACAACATCACCACACAATTACAAATTATATCAACGCGTCAAACCATAATGACAAAAAACGTTACAACATCGCCACACAATTACAAATTATATCAATGCGTCAAACAATAATAACAAAATACACCACAACATCGCCACACTATTACAAATTATATCAACACGTCAAATAGTAATAACAAAAAACCCCAGAACATCGCCACACAATTATACACAACAGCATCGCCACACAATTACAAATTATATCAACGCGTCAAACCATAATGACAAAAAACACCACAACATCGCCACACAATTACAAATTATATCAACGCGTCAAACCAATAATAACAAAATACATCACAACCTCGCCACACAATTATACACCATAGCATCCCCACACAATTACAAATTATATCAACACGCCAAACAATAATAACAAAATGCATCACAACATCGCCACACAATTACGAATTATATCCACGCGTCAAACAATAATTACAAAATACATCACAACATCGCCACACAATATACACCACAGCATCGCCACACAATTACAAATTATATCACCGCGTCAAACAAAAATTACAAAATACACCACAACATCGCCACACAATTATAAATTATATCAACACGGCAAACAATAATAACAAAATACATCACAGCATCGCCACACAATTACGAATTATATCAACGCGTCAAACAATAATAACAAAATACACCACAACATCGCCTTACAATTACAAATTATATCAACGCGTCAAATAATAATGACAAAATACACCACACCATCGCCACACAATTACAAATTATATCAACGCGTCAAACAATAATTCGAAATACACCACAACATCGCCACACAATTACAAATTATATCAACGCGTCAAACCAATAATAACAAAATACACCACATCATAGCCACACAATTACAAATTATATCAACTCGTCAAACAAGAATTCGAAATACACCACAACATCGCCACACAATTACAATTTATATCAACGCGTCAAACAATAATTAAAAATACACCACAACATCGCCAAACAATTACAAATTATATCAACGTGTCAAACAATAATTGAAAAATACACCAAAACATCGCCACACAATTAGAAATTATATCAACGCGTCAAACCAATAAAAACAAAATAAACCACAGCATCGCCACACAATTACGATTATATCAACGCGTCAAACAATAATTACAAAATACACCACAACATCGCCACACAATTACGAATTATATCAACGCGTCAAGCAATAATTACAAAATACACCACAACATCGCCACACAATTATACACCACAGCATCGGCACCCTATTACGAATTATATCAACGCGTCAAACAATAATTACAAAATACACCACAACATTGCCACACAATTATACACCACAGCATCGCCACACAATTACAAATTATATCAACGCGGCAAATGATAATGACAAAATACACCACAACATCACCACACAATTACAAATTATATCAACGCGTCAAACCAATTATAACAAAATACACCACAACATCGCCACACAATTACAATTTATATCAACGCGTCAAACAATAATGACAAAATACACAACAACATCGCCACACAATTACAAATTATATCAACGCGTCAAATAGTAATAACAAAATACACCACAACATCGCCACACAATTATACACCACAACATCGCCACACAATTACAAATTATATCAACGCCTCAAACCAATAATAACAAAATACACCACAGCATCGCCACACAATTACAAATTATATCAACGCGTCAAACAATAATTACAAAATACACCACAACATCGCCACACAATTATACACCACAACATCGCCACACAATTACAAATTATATCAACGCGTCAAACCAATAATAACAAAATACACCACAGCATCGCCACACAATTACAAATTATATCAACGCGTCAAACAATAATTACAAAATACACCACAACATCGCCACACAATTACAAATTATATCAACGCGTCAAACAATAATTACAAAATACACCACAACATCGCCACACAATTACAAATTATATCAACGCGTCAAACAATAATTACAAAATACACCACAACATCGCCACACAATTACAAATTATATCAACGCGTCAAACAATAATTACAAAATACACCACAACATCGCCACACAATTACAAATTATATCAACGCGTCAAACAATAATTACAAAATACACCACAACATCGCCACACAATTACAAATTATATCAACGCGTCAAACAATAATTACAAAATACACCACAACATCGCCACACAATTACAAATTATATCAACGCGTCAAACAATAATTACAAAATACACCACAACATCGCCACACAATTACAAATTATATCAACGCGTCAAACAATAATTACAAAATACACCACAACATCGCCACACAATTACAAATTATATCAACGCGTCAAACAATAATTACAAAATACACCACAACATCGCCACACAATTACAAATTATATCAACGCGTCAAACAATAATTACAAAATACACCACAACATCGCCACACAATTACAAATTATATCAACGCGTCAAACAATAATTACAAAATACACCACAACATCGCCACACAATTACAAATTATATCAACGCGTCAAACAATAATGACAAAATACACCACAACATCGCCACACAATTACAAATTTTATCAACGCGTCAAACAATAATGACAATATACACCACAACATCGCCACACGATTACAAAATATATCAACGCGTCAAACAATATTGACAAAATACACCACAACATCGCCACACAATTACAAATTATATCAACGCGTCAACTCAATAATAACAAAATACACCACAACATCGCCACACAATTACACACCACAGCATCGCCACACAATTACAAATTATATCAACGCGTCAAACAATAATTACAAAATACACCACAACATCGCCACACAATTACAAATTATATCAAAGCCTCAAACCAATAATAACAAAATACACCACAGCATCGCCACACAATTATACCCCACAGCGTCGCCACACAATTACAAATTATATCAACGCGCCAAATAGTAATAACAAAAAACACCACAACATCGCCACACAATTATACACCAGAACATCGCCACACAATTACAAATTATATCCACGCGTCAAATAATAATAACAAAATACCCCACAACATCGCCACACAATTATACACCACAACATCGCCACACAATTACAAATTATATCCACGCGTCAAATAATAATAACAAAATACACCACAACATCGCCACACAATTATACACCACAGCGTCGCCACACAATTACAAATTATATCAACGCGTCAAACCAATAATAACAAAATACACCACAGCATCATTACTTATATATGTTTCTTAAAATAGTAAGAGAAGAAATTGCTTCTAACCCGGAACAGAACAGAGGAACATTTGAGTTGGCACCGCTTCCATTTACTTCCGTATTGCCCCTGATGTTTATAGGCAGTGATGATTCAATCGCTGTTAATTACTGCGTCATATATACAGTGTACAGCAGATTGAATTTTTATGAAACAAGATCACTAATATTTGCCAAATTGAGTTCACTTCATGTTCGCGATACGAAATGTTAAGGTAATAGTGGCAAACTCGATCAAAACCATGGTATGATATTAAGTTCAAGCATTAGGTCGTTGCATTACATTCTGCCTTTTAATAACTTTTTTTTCAATACTGCAAAGACTTTCATCCTGAAAGCAGAACAAGAAGTTACTGTTAGGCGGCTGTTTATGGGGCATTGTTCTGCCCATAAAGATTACCCTCCGCGCTGCTGTTATACAGTGCTCTGTTAGTGCTAGAATCGGGAGCAATCTGTAGGCTGTTTTATTTAAGAATCTAACACGAATCGATGTTATAATCTTTACTGACCAATAGTCTAAGATTTAAAGTCATGATCATGCACTGGCAAATCTAGAATTCTTTAACATTATACTCATGTGCGGGATGTTTGCTGGGCATCGTCTGAATGATCGTGTCAAAATTACACGTGATTATTATAAACATACCATTGAAAGTCACACAAATACATATGTGACCTGCTGCAATACCTGGCAGGCAAGGGAAACATGTACGTTCAATGGAATGTAATACAACTGTATGTTGTACATAAACCGGTGAATGGTAACCGATATTAATGTAAATGTCAGGATCAGAAATGTGATATCTTAATTCAGGGATCTGTGATCGTTCTGTAAGACTGCCAAAGACACGTGTGCTTTTCTCGAAAATGTTCAGAAATAATTTGATATATTTGTTATATTTATGATTCCTGTTGGGAATAAGCTTAACTTATATTTTGTATATGTTGTCTTACAGAGTGTTTAGGCCTTAACATCTTATTCCTAATCTGCTAGTCGGGTGCGTTACAGGTGAAAACAAATGCATATTTTCTTATCTGAATTCACTGGTTTTATACTCCATTGGTATCTATTATATTTAGTATATCGTATACTGATGTTCACGGCCATCTTTAAGTTATATCCAACACCATACAAAACTAATTCTTATACTGATATTAATTATGTTAAATTAGTAATACGAAACGTCGCACATAACTATAATGTATATTGGCGTCTATAATGTTTAATTAACGAGAGCCCTCAACTCTTCAAAAGAGATATGCAGTTTATTATGCTTGAATTAGTTCTTCTTAAAACCTTACCTGGTCCATTTTGCGACAATGAAAAAATAGATTAATCGTTTTGATGACTCAGACAGTAGGTAACCGTACATGGATGCGATGTTTGTACTGCAGACGGTAAGATTATGTGTGACAAGGTGAGGAAAACGTATGGCAAGTGTGCAGACGGATGCAGGCCAGATAAAGATGACCTAGATTCTGACCCCCGCAGACTCCAGCATCATGTACCACACTACCACGTAATCTAAACCGACTTCACGTTACGGTAAAACCACAAAAACGCAGTATGCAAAGTCGTTTAAAATTTAGAAGCTTGTATATTTACGAGGATAAATCATGAACAAACCTATTATAAAGCTTTGATGGTGTTTCAAATTTAGTTACAGGATGTTAAAAAAAAATCCTTAAAAATGTAAAATATCTATTTCTAAAAATATATTACACTGTAGTGGTAAAATTGAGGGCAGACTTAACTTGAAAATTTCACTACAGAATCGCTATTTATCTTTTTTTGTTATTTCAATGCATACTGCCGCCATGATGACGCAAGGTGCAATTGTCCACCACGCTATAATCATATCATCCATATCTCTTTGGGCCCTAGGAGAACGATACAGCTTATAACGCACTGGTATTCGTGTTTGGCGTACTGTACTATATTACAAACACACTATAGATGTAACCACGTGTTTATATATCATTACAATGACTATCGTTGTTACAATAAACTAAAGGGAGAAGACATTGTAAACTTTTCTGAATACTTTATGCAACAGTAACATTGTTTCGGACCTATTGTTTACGCACAACTAACACAGATTTCGGACCTATTGTTTGTACGACACTAACACTGATTTCGGACCTATTGTTTGTGCACCACTAACACTGATTTCGGACCTATTGTTTATGCACCACTTACACTGATTTCGGACCTATTGTTTATGCACCCCTAACACTGATTTCGGACCTATTGTTTATGCACCACTAACACTGATTTCTGACCTATTGTTTAGGCGACACTAACACTGATTTCGGACCTATTGTTTATGCACCACTAACATTGATTTCGGACCTATTGTTTATGCACCACTTACACTGATTTCTGACCTATTGTTTGTGCACCACTAACACTGATTTCGGACCTATTGGTTATGCACCACTAACACTGATTTCTGACCTATTGTTTATGCACCACTAACACTGATTTCGCACTTATTGTTTATGCACCACTAATACTGATTTCGGACCTATTGTTTATGCATCACTAACACTGAGTTCGGACCTATTGTTTATGCACCACTAACACTGATTTCGGACCTATTGTTTATGCACCACACTGATTTCGGACCGATTGTTTATGCACCACTAACACTGAGTTTGGAACTATTGTTTGTGCACCACTAAAACTGATTTCGGACCGATTGTTTATGCATCACTAACACTGAGTTAGGACCTATTGTTTATGCACCACTAAACTGATTTCGGACCTATTGTTTATGCCCCACTAACACTGATTTCAGACCTATCATTTGTGCACCACTAACACTGATTTCGGGATTTCTGATCTATTGTTTGTGCACCACTAACACTGATTTCGGGCCTATTGTTTATGCACCACTAACATTGATTTCGGACCTATTGTTTATGCACCACACTGATTTCGGACCGATTGTTTATGCACCACTAATACTGATTTCGGACCTATTGTTTGTGCGACATCAACACTGATTTCGGACCTATTGTTTATGCCCCACTAACACTGATTTCAGACCTATTGTTTATGCACCACTAACATTGATTTCGGACCTATTGTTTATGCACCACACTGATTTCGGACCGATTGTTTATGCACCACTAACACTGAGTTTGGAACTATTGTTTGTGCACCACTAAAACTGATTTCGGACCGATTGTTTATGCACCACTAATACTGATTTCGGACATATTGTTTATGCATCACTAACACTGAGTTAGGACCTATTGTTTATGCACCACTAAACTGATTTCGGACCTATTGTTTATGCAACACTTACACTGATTTCGGACCTATTGTTTATGCATCACTAACACTGAGTTCGGACCTATTGTTTATGCATCACTAACACTGAGTTAGGACCTATTGTTTATGCACCACTAACACTGAGTTTGGAACTATTGTTTGTGCACCACTAAAACTGATTTCGGACCGATTGTTTATGCATCACTAACACTGAGTTCGGACCTATTGTTTATTCACCACTAACACTGATTTCAGACCTATCATTTGTGCACCACTAACACTGATTTCGGGCCTATTGTTTATGCACCACTAACACAGATTTCGGACCTTTTGTTTGTGCACCACTAACACTGATTTCGGGCCTATTGTTTATGCACCACTAACACTGGTTTCGGACCTATTGTTTATGCACCACACTGATTTCGGACCGATTGTTTATGCATCACTAACACTGAGTTCGGACTTATTGTTTATGCACAACTAACACTGATTTCAGACCTATCGTTTATGCACCACTAACACTGATTTCGCACTTATTGTTTATGCACCACTAATACTGATTTCGGACATATTGTTTATGCATCACTAACACTGAGTTAGGACCTATTGTTTATGCACCACTAACATTGATTTCGGACCTATTGTTTATGCAACACTAACACTGATTTTGGAACTATTGTTTGTGCACCACTAAAACTGATTTCGGACCGATTGTTTATGCACCACTAATACTGATTTCGGACCTATTGTTTGTGCGACACTGACACTGATTTCGGATCTATTGTTTATGCACCACTAACACTGAGTTTGGAACTATTGTTTGTGCACCACTAAAACTGATTTCGGACCGATTGTTTATGCACCACTAACACTGAGTTTGGAACTATTGTTTGTGCACCACTAAAACTGATTTCGGACCGATTGTTTATGCATCACTAACACTGAGTTCGGACCTATTGTTTATGCACCACACTGATTTCGGACCGATTGTTTATGCATCACTAACACTGAGTTCGGACCTATTGTTTATTCACCACTAACACTGATTTCAGACCTATTCTTTATGCACCACTAACACTGATTTTGGAACTATTGTTTGTGCACCACAAACACTGATTTCGGACCGATTGTTTATGCATCACTAACACTGAGTTCGGACTTATTGTTTATGCACAACTAACACTGATTTCAGACCTATCGTTTATGCACCACTAACACTGATTTCGCACCTATTGTTTATGCACCACTAATACTGATTTCGGACATATTGTTTATGCATCACTAACACTGAGTTCGGACCTATTGTGTATGCACCACTAACACTGATTTCAGACCTATTCTTTATGCACCACTAACACTGATTTTGGACCTATTGTTTGTGCGACACTAACACTGATTTCGGATCTATTGTTTATGCAACACTAACACTGATTTTGGAACTATTGTTTGTGCACCACTAAAACTGATTTCGGACCGATTGTTTATGCACCACTAATACTGATTTCGGACATATTGTTTATGCATCACTAACACTGAGTTAGGACCTATTGTTTATGCACCACTAACACAGATTTCGGACCTTTTGTTTGTGCACCACTAACACTGATTACGGACCTATTGTTTGTGCGACACTAACACTGATTTGGGACCTATTGTTTATGCACCACTTACACTGATTTCGGACCTATTGTTTGTGCGACACAAACACTGATTTCGGACCTATTGTTTGTGCGACACTAACACTGATTTCAGACCTAATGTTTGTGCGATACTAACACTGATTTCGGACCTATTGTTTATGCACCACTAACACTGTTTTTGGACCTATTGTTTGTGCACCACTAACACTGATTTCGGACCTATTGTTTGTGCGACACTAACATTGATTTCGGACCTATTGTTTATGCTATACGTATTCTACTTTAACAAGTTAGAGAAGTATTTCATGACTGGCGGTCTTTTATTTATTTATTTCTCATGGCTCCGACTGTCAGAACGTGTAAATTTTGAATAAATCTGACCCGATAGATAGATTGCTTGGCAGAATTATTTTCAACATTCTAGTTCGAGTTAAAACCGAGCTTAAAAATGGCTGACGGGCCTGGATCAGTTCAGTGTTTTATAAATACTAGTGCTCTAATAGAGATGACAGGGTGATTCTTTTACTGGTGTTCACCTCTGGGTGTTTGTTTTATTTTTTGTGTCAAAACCTAACACCAGCCTTATTTAGAACATTGTGGCGCTTCTATAGCAGCCTACTCTTTGTGAAGTGTAAACTGTGTCTCGCTGGGGCACCTTTAACGTCCCTTACCTGGCCACCTTTAACGTCCCTTACTGGGCCACCTTTAACGTCCCTTACTGGGCCACCTTTAACGTCCCTTACTGGGCCACCTTTAACGTCCCTTACCTGGCCACCTTTAACGTCCCTTACCTGGCCACCTTTAACGTCCCTTACTGGGCCACCTTTAACGTCCCTTACCGGGCCACCTTTAACGTCCCTTACCTGGCCACCTTTAACGTCCCTTACCTGGCCACCTTTAACGTCCCTTACCTGGCCACCTTTAACGTCCCTTACCTGGCCACCTTTAACGTCCCTTACCTGGCCACCTTTAACGTCCCTTACCTGGCCACCTTTAACGTCCCTTACCTGGCCACCTTTAACGTCCCTTACCTGGCCACCTTTAACGTCCCTTACCTGGCCACCTTTAACGTCCCTTACTGGGCCACCTTTAACGTCCCTTACCTGGCCACCTTTAACGTCCCTTACCTGGCCACCTTTAACGTCCCTTACCTGGCCACCTTTAACGTCCCTTACCTGGCCACCTTTAACGTCCCTTACCTGGCCACCTTTAACGTCCCTTACCTGGCCACCTTTAACGTCCCTTACCTGGCCACCTTTAACGTCCCTTACCTGGCCACCTTTAACGTCCCTTACCTGGCCACCTTTAACGTCCCTTACCTGGCCACCTTTAACGTCCCTTACCTGGCCACCTTTAACGTCCCTTACCTGGCCACCTTTAACGTCCCTTACCTGGCCACCTTTAACGTCCCTTACCTGGCCACCTTTAACGTCCCTTACCTGGCCACCTTTAACGTCCCTTACCTGGCCACCTTTAACGTCCCTTACCTGGCCACCTTTAACGTCCCTTACTGGGCCACCTTTAACGTCCCTTACCTGGCCACCTTTAACGTCCCTTACCTGGCCACCTTTAACGTCCCTTACCTGGCCACCTTTAACGTCCCTTACCTGGCCACCTTTAACGTCCCTTACCTGGCCACCTTTAACGTCCCTTACCTGGCCACCTTTAACGTCCCTTACCTGGCCACCTTTAACGTCCCTTACCTGGCCACCTTTAACGTCCCTTACCTGGCCACCTTTAATGTCCCTTACTGGGCCACCTTTAACGTCCCTTACTGGGCCACCTTTAACGTCCCTTACGGAAAATAAGATGTTGTTTAGAGGATGATATTGGTGAGTGTTATAAATACAGGATATAACCGTAAAAATAGATGTAGTTTGATTAGTGTTTCAAGCATTTAACTCGTCTATCGGCGTCGGAAGCGTCAAGTTTAAGTTTTCAGTTGCAAGTGTTACGCTCATTAATATAACCGTTACTATTTAGGCTACTGATAATTTGCAAAGATGCTCTTGAGCGGTACAACGTTGGTGCAGTGCAATAAAACCAGAAAAAGTCAAGCTAGAGGTTTGGTGCAATATGTTTTTTTGTGTTTTTTTTTTACAATAGACGGTATTTAGTATTTAGGTTTCCACCAGGTTTAACAGTAAGACATCACAGTCAAAACAGAAAACATCTCAACTTTTTTCCGTGCCAAACTCAACATGTTAATATCTTGTCCAATTGTTAAAATCTACCATAAATCTAACAATAACGACTGCTAAAAGGTTGTCGATATTTGGCATTGAGATCTAACTTTGTTGACCGGAGGACAAAACAGACTTTTATTAAATTTCTTTTTATTTTTTACTCTTGTCTCTTTTGGGCTTGACTTACATGTATTTTCGAAAAGGCGAGATACGCCGCCCTCCAAGACTCGTGTTGTGTGTAGGCCTGTTCTGCATTTTACTCACGGTGTTCTCTAGTGAGCAGAACAACGGGAGTATACACAGTTCTGAGTATGATGATGAAGTAAAATACAGAAAGTGCTGGATTCTCGAGCAAGTTTAGTAAGGGATGACTCTCTAGCAGGTTTCAGTGTATTGGCACAACACATCTTATTGTTAACATTATGACCCAGGGTTATATATTTCGATGTCCAGTTTTATTGTTTAAACATGTGTATACACCCTTTTGTAGTCGTAAGGTCAAGCAATCATTTTGTTTTGTATAATCTTATTTTATCAACATTTATATTTAATTTGTCATTCCTAGATTTTCATAACCTGTCTCCACTGAGGATAACTGAGATTGGATCCGATACTCTGACAACCTTGTAAAGACCTTCCCAACATTGCAATTAAGGTAACGTCTCGATCCGATGAACAGACAGCTTGAGCGATATAAGTCGTCTCCCTTCCCAATCCTCTACTTGCCATCAGACGTCTCCCTCTCCTATCCTATACTTGTCATCAGTCGTCTCCCTTCCCAATCCTCTACTTGTCATCAGTCGTTTCCCTTCCCAATCCTCTACTTGTCTTCAGTCGTCTCCCTCTCACATCCTCTACTTGTCATCAGTCTTCTACCTCTCCTATCCTCTACTTGTCATCAGTCTTCTACCTCTCCTATCCACTACTTCTCATCAGTCTTCTACCTCTCCTATCCTCTACTTGTCATCATTCTTCTCTCTCTCACATCCTCTACTTGTCATCAGTCTTCTACCTTTCCTATCCTCTACTTGTCATCAGTCGTCTCCCTTCCCAATCCTCTACTTGTCATCAGTCGTTTCCCTTCCCAATCCTCTACTTGTCATCAGTCTTCTACCTCTCCTATCCTCTACCTGTCATCAGTCGTCTCCCTCTCCTACCCGCTACTTGTCATCAGTCTTCTACCTCTCCTATCCTCTACTTGTCATCAGTCTTCTACCTCTCCTATCCTCTACTTGTCATCAGTCTTCTACCTCTCCTTGTCAACAGTCGTCTCCCTCTCCTACCCTCTACTTGTCAACAGTCGTCTCCATATCTCATCCTCTACTTGTCATCGGTCTTCTACCTCTCCTATCCTCTACTTGTCATCAGTCGTCTCCATATCTCATCCTCTACTTGCCATCTGTCTTCTCCCTCTCCTTGTCAACAGTCGTCTCTCTCTCCTACCCTCTACTTGTCATCGGTCGTCTTATATCTCATCCTCTACTTGTCATCAGTCGTCTCTCTCTCCTCTATTTGTTATCAGTCGTCTCCATATCTCATCCTCTACTTGTCATCGGTCGTCTCCCTTTGCCATCCTCTACTTGTCACCGGTCTTCTCCCTCTCCTTGTTAACAGTCGTCTCTCTCTCCTACCCTCTACTTGTCATCGGTCGTCTCATTATCTCATCCTCTACTTGTCATCAGTCGTCTCTCTCTCCTCTATTTGTTATCAGTCGTCTCCATATCTCATCCTCTACTTGTCATCGGTCGTCTCCCTCTCCCATCCTCTACTTGTCATCGGTCTTCTCCCTCTCCTTGTCATCAGTCGTCTCTCTCTCCTACCCTCTACTTGTCATCGGTCGTCTCATTATCTCATCCTCTACTTGTCATCAGTCGTCTCTCTCTCCTCTATTTGTTATCAGTCGTCTCCTTATCTCATCCTCTACTTGTCGCCTCCAACCGCTGATTTCTTTCTCGTCGAAACAGGACTAGCATCAGTGCTTGGCTATTTTTTTCATAATTCAATGTGTCACTCCATTCCTCTTCCGTTAACGTTTATCACCATGACCTAACGGCGAACTATGTGAAATCGTTACCAATGTAAGGTTCTGAAGATACATTGCTGTTAAACTGATAACCTAATTCTATGATGACTCTGATACAGATGCATATATATATAAATACGGAAAACAAGCGAATAAAGAAATCATATAAATGTTTATTATATATGTAGTCCTATTTTATCACACACATTATATACATTTACACTTTCGACCCCTGTGACCTTCCAAAGAGATCAAGGTAATTTGCATGTTTAATTTTCTAGCAATATGTGGAATATAACCTGTACAAGTCACAGTGTATGTGTACTGTTACACATTATCAGATAGTTGTCGTCTGTACAACGGTAACATCAAACGTACGCCCAGAGGTAGGTTGTATAGAACATGTTCTTTATACAATGTCATAATTGAGCAAAACCATATATAATTAACAATATTAGAGTGAATGTGTCGGATTTCATATGAAAATCACAGATTGGTTTCACATGCTAGAGTTTACACACTTGTTGTAAGAATCCTTCAATTCAAAGCTACCAAGAGTTAAATCTGGCCTTTAAACATGATTATACATCATACGTATCCCAGCAGCTGTCTCTAATGTGATCTGTGAACTTACATCTTATAGAAATGATTGACATGTCGCCTTATCTGTCACGAGACCGATTACATTTGGATCGGTATACGATTTGATTAGGTTGAACAGAACAAGTCATGTCAATTTTTATATACTCTTAGTCGGACTGAAGTTCAACAAGTACAGTTATCTTCCCTCGCGCAATACAAGTAAAAAGGTCAGCCTCTGATGATAAACGTACATGTCATCTCCTGGTCATATACGTACAAATGTCACCCTTTGATGATATACGTACAAATGTCACCCTCTGATGATAAACGTAAAATGTAACTCTATGATAACACACGTGCATAACTCACCTCTGATAACACAAAGACATTAAATGTCACCCTCTGACAATTCACGTGCACATTCCCCTCTGATAATACACACACAAATGTCGCCCTCTGACGATAAACGTACATATGTCACTTTTGATGTTACCAGTAAAAATGTCACTCTCTGATTTCGCACATGCTAAAGACTCTCACTAAAATACACGTACAAATCAAATGTAACTCCTGATAATACACGTACAGCTGTCATTTCTGATGTTAAAAGTACAAATTTCACATTCTGATAAAACAGGTTCTAATTAACGAAGGTCAGCCTCTCATAATACAGGTACGAACATCATCCTCTGGTAATAAACGTACACCTGTCTTCTTTTGATAATACAGGTACGAATATCACCCTCTGGTTAATTAACGTACGAATGTCTTGTTCTCATAATACAGGTACGAATATCACCCTCTGGTAATAAAAGTACGAAAGTCGCCCTCTCATAATACAGGTACAAATATCATCCCCTGGTAATAAACGTACACCTGTCTTCTTTTGATAAAACAGCTACGAATATCACCCTCTGGTAATAAAAGTACGAAAGTTGCCCTCTCATAATACAGGTACAAATATCATCCTCTGGTAATAAACGTACACCTGTCTTCGTTTGATAAAACAGCTACGAATATCACCCTCTGGTAATCAACATACAAATATCTTCTTCTGTTAATACAGGTACGAATATCACCCTCTGGTAATAAAAGTACGAAAGTCGCCCTCTCATTATACTGGTACGAATATCACGCTCTGGTAATAAACATAAAAATATCTTCTTCTGATAATACAGGTCCGAATATCACCCTCTGGTAATCAACATACAAATATCTTCTTCTGATAATACAGGTACGAATATCACCCTCTGGTAATAAAAGTACGAAAGTCGCCCTCTCATTATAC
>NW_018403488.1:109737-123004 GCF_002113885.1 Mizuhopecten yessoensis | reverse complement strand
GAATGTCTTGTTTTGATAATACAGGTACGAATATCACCCTCTGGTAATTAACGTACGAATGTCTTGTTCTGATAATACATGTACGAATATCACTCTATGGTAATTAACGTACGAATGTTTTGTTCTGATAATACATGTACGAATATCACTCTATGGTAATTAACGTACGAATGTTTTGTTCTGATAATACCGGTACGGATATCACACTCTGGTAATTAACGTACGAATGTTTTGTTCTGATAATACAGGTACGGATATCACACTCTGGTAATTAACGTACGAATGTTTTGTTCTGATAATACGTGTACGGATATCACACTCTGGTAATTAACGTACGAATGTTTTGTTCTGATAATACCGGTACGGATATCCCACTCTGGTAATTAACGTACGAATGTTTTGTTCTGATAATACAGGTACGGATATCACACTCTGGTAATAAACGTACACCTGTCTTCGTTTGATAAAACAGCTACGAATATCACCCTCTGGTAATCAACATACAAATATCTTCTTCTGTTAATACAGGTACGAATATCACCCTCTGGTAATAAAAGTACGAAAGTCGCCCTCTCATTATACTGGTACGAATATCACGCTCTGGTAATAAACATAAAAATATCTTCTTCTGATAATACAGGTCCGAATATCACCCTCTGGTAATCAACATACAAATATCTTCTTCTGATAATACAGGTACGAATATCACCCTCTGGTAATAAAAGTACGAAAGTCGCCCTCTCATTATACTGGTACGAATATCACCCTCTGGTAATAAACATAAAAATATCTTCTTCTGATAATACAGGTCCGAATATCACCCTCTGGTAATCAACATACAAATATCTTCTTCTGATAATACAGGTACGAATATCACCCTCTGGTAATAAAAGTACGAAAGTCGCCCTCTCATTATACTGGTACGAATATCACCCTCTGGTAATAAACATAAAAATATCTTCTTCTGATAATACAGGTCCGAATATCACCCTCTGGTAATCAACATACAAATATCTTCTTCTGATAATACAGGTACGAATATCACCCTCTGGTAATAAAAGTTCGAAAGTCGCCCTCTCATTATACAGGTACGAATATCACCCTCTGGTTATTAACGTATGAATGTCTTGTTCTGATAATACAGGTACGGATATCACCCTCTGGTAATTAACGTACGAATGTCTTGTTCTGATAATACATGTACGAATATCACTCTCTGGTAATAAACGTACGAATGTCTTGTTCTGATTATACAGGTACGAATATCACACTCTGGTAATAAACGTAGTAGGGTCGCCCTCTCATAATACAGGTACGAATATCTCCCTCTGGTAATAAACGTACAACTGTCTTCTTTTGATAATACAGGTACGAAAATCACCCTCTGGTAATTAACGTACGAATGTCTTGTTCTCATAATACAGGTACGAATATCACCCTCTGGTAATTAACGTACAAATGTCTTGTTTACATAATACAGGTACGAATATCTCCCTCTGGTAATAAACGTACAACTGTCTTCTTTTGATAATACAGGTACGAATATCACCCTCTGGTAATTAACGTACAAATGTCTTGTTTACATAATACAGGTACGAATATCACCCTCTGGTAATAAACGTACGAATGTCTTGTTCTGATAATACAGGTACGAATATCACACTCTGGTAATTAACGTACGAATGTTTTGTTCTGATAATAGAGGTACGGATATCACACTCTGGTAATTAACGTATGAATGTCTTGTTCGGATAATACAGATACGGATATCACCCTCTGGTAATTAACGTATGAATGTCTTGTTCTGATAATACGGGTACGAATGTCACACTCTGGTAATTAACGTACGAATGTCTTGGTCTGATAATACGGGTACGAATATCACACTCTGGTAATTAACGTACGAATGTCTTGGTCTGATAATACGGGTACGAATATCACACTCTGGTAATTAACGTACGAATGTTTTGTTCTGATAATACATGTACGAATATCACTCTATGGTAATTAACGTACGAATGTTTTGTTCTGATAATAGAGGTACGGATATCACACTCTGGTAATTAACGTACGAATGTCTTGTTCTGATAATACGGGTACGAATATCACACTCTGGTAATTAACGTACGAATGTCTTCTTTTGATAATACAGGTACGAATATCACCCTCTGGTAATTAACGTATGAATGTCTTGTTCTGATAATACAGGTACGAATATCACACTCTGGTAATTAACGTACGTATGTCTTCTTTTGATAATACAGGTACGAATATCCCCCTCTGGTAATAAACGTACGAATGTCTTGTTCTGATAATACAGGTACGGATATCACACTCTGGTAATTAACGTACGAATGTCTTCTTCTGATAAAACAGGTACGGATATCACCCTCTGGTAATAAACGTACAAATATCAATTTCTGATAGTATAGGTACGAATATCACCCTCTGGTAATAAACGTACAAATATCAATTTCTGATAGTATAGGTACGAATATCACTCTGTGGTAATACAAGTACAAATGTCGCTCTCTCATAATACAGGTACGAAAGTCTTGTTCTGATTATACATGTTCGAATATCACTATATGAACTATACTACAGATTAATATGCATGGGAGTATACATGTGTGGGGCCGTAACACCTCGCAGGTAGGGCTAGCCCCCACCCTTGTGTGATCCAGACCAACACATGTATCCTCCGCGTTTATAGTTTGTATGCTACAATGAATGTCTTAACTGCATGTACTTTCAATTACAACGATACATTGATGTCTAAACATAGTCATGTATCAGTATTACGTACCACGTATAAATACAATTTATCATAATTTACTTGGCTTGTGCAAATCAATATACAATCTGTTTATTGAAACCTTTTAGGTATACTCTAAAATATTCTATTATTCTACACTTTATATACACATTCCTATATGTTAAGTGTATATTTATGTAATAGATATTATGTAATCGTGTATACATGTACCAAATGCTTTGTATATATGTTCCACATTACATTGTAATCTTCATCTTTGGAGGCAATACGAATAATGTTTGTACACATGTTACCCCTTGAGGAGGAACACGCGGTTTCTTTGGTTACAGAGCTGTTGACTCCCGATCTATGTTAGCAGCAAATCCTTCGTTTACATATGATTTAGATTTCTCAATGACGTAACCACTGTGACGTCGCCGTCGGCATCCGTTGAATGCCGGACACATTGGGACGTAACGCCAGCAAGCCATTTTGTCCAGGAGTGGCTGTATGAAGGGAATGTCATACACGGTGCTGCGTTTCTCATTTCCCCCTGTCACGCTTGTGATTTCCCGCCATTTTTTTATCCCACGCTCCTCATCCGTCCCTATAACATTTACATAGACCCGTTATTATAAGTCATGGTTTTCACCTCAACAGCAATGACTATACAGAGTTCTCGAATATGCAATATAAATGACAATTACGTATGATTGAATCTGATGTAGGTATGTGGGCATCGCACAGTGATTGAGAACGAGCCAACAGCACTGTGAAACACGTAACGTTACTTATACAGTGTGCGTTACATCACCCTCAATATCTGGGGGTTACGCTCACTTACGCTCTCTACACCCTGGAACATGTCATAGTAAAATCGAAGGCTCAGTGTGAACCATCTTGTGGGTGAGACAAGAAGACTAGCTTGATCCTCTGATGTACACCAAAAGAATCTCGCGGCCTCGTAATGGTAAAATTGACTGGCTTTGAAATCAGTATTACTCCTCTGTAATCTTCAAAGGGCAGGTATCGGCCGAATGACTGGTCATGTTTTCTTACCCGAGATCAATCAAATAGCGAGTCGCGTGCCTTGAAGTTTGCTATGACATATTCCAGGACTGCAGAAAACGTAACTGAGCGTAACATCTGGAGCACCGAGGATACACTACGTCACGGATCAGTAAATGGGATTGTAAGTGATACGAATTGTTCATTTCCGGGTCTGTGTGTGACCCGAGATAGATTACGTCATTTACTTTGAATTGTCACCTGGATTCCTCACATACCTGGGACGGTGTTGTCCAGAACAAGTCCGACCACGCCCCCAACGAACATGTTGGTTCCAAGTAACACCGACAGGATCTGGTCGACCACCTCGTTTCCTACAGAATACAGCCTGGTATTACTACTAAACAACACATCTAACAGAACCTGGTGATACGGTATTAGACAATTATACATGTTTAATTAACAGAAAATAAGGTGATTATAACGTAAAGGTTACAACATGACCGTCTATTTCCCACCCCGTATCAAGTCTTCTTTCGAGCTGATATAAGTCGAGGATTGATACAGGACATGATATGGAAATTGTCACAAAATAACATTTTAACAAGTTAAAAAAACTACCGATTGCGCATGCAACGCTACCGGTGTCGCGTTTACTAAAACTAGACACTTAGTCAAGGTCTCGAGATTTATCTCCCCTTGCTGTTTTGGTATAATACGATTCACATTTTGGTGAGGTAAATTCCTGTTATGATAAGGGATTTTATGCCTACTCCACATAAAACTTAAAACTCAACGCAAATATATAATTGAATAAGGCCATCATAAGATGACAATTTATTATAATAACATCATGACACAAACTATGAAAATGATGTTTACTGTCAATTTACATCCTTAGGATGGGATTCGACTGAATTACGCCACAAAGTGAACAATAGGAAGCTTATTTTATTTATATGCAGTCGACACATCGACAGCCGATATCTTACCTGCATCTATACTGACATCGACAACCGATATCTTACCTGTATCTATACTGTTCGGGTGATCTTTGATCCAGACCGGAAATGAAAGGCCGAAGAATAAGGACGTGCCGAGCACGAATATATTCCGGGACGATGACAAGTCTACAAACTGTAGATTGGACAATCCTACAGACACCACCATCCCTGTAAAATGCACACCACGTGACCATGATACAAAATTGCGATTGGACAAATCTCAGACACCACACTCTTTGTAAAAGGCCATCAATAACATACGCGATATACACACGTCACAAGTCGATTGGTGACATGAGCTATGACACTTTAAATGTACATGTAGTCATGAGTATACATTTATAAAATTAAAAACAGATGAAGTTATCTTTCGTTTTCAGACCGAAGTAATAGTAAATACATAAAATGTACTTGAAATAAACTAAATATTTGGACCCTGCCCTGTACCTGATCGACATGTCGTATGATACCTACATAATCACCAATCAGAATCCACAACAAATATCGGTGTGAAGGCATCACACAGGTATGCCATGACATCAGACGTTTACACGAAGTGGGGGAAATGAAAACAACTTTTGTTGTATATCAATATCTTAATATGACAATTATGCCTCCATACTAGACTAACGTTTAAGTGCTTGCAGTCGATGCTTCTCTAAAATGACGTCATACATACCGAACATGATGAGGAACATTCCGCCGATGACGGGATCGGGGATGGTGACAAACAATGCCCCGAACTTGCCCAGACATCCAAGTATCAGCATCATGCATCCTCCAACCTGTACCACGCGCCGGCTACCCACCTAGTTAACAAATGACCACATCAAAGTCAAAATGTAAAATTATATGAAAGACTTCAGCCTTACATATTTTTCAAAATGATCACATGCGGCATGCGACAGATGTAACTCATCATGATATCGCTACCTTTGTAATGCCAATTGCGCCTATATTTTCGCTGTATGACGTCGTCCCACTTCCGGAGCCCCACGCACCTGCAAGGATACAGCCAATTCCCTCCATGCCGATACCTGAGGGTAGAACAGTAGGAAACCATTGAACGTGACAAGTTTGTTCTGTCGCTATTTACATATCATTAGTAACTATCTGGTAGCCATAGACGTAACGGGCAGATCAGGAGGGTCGGGATGAAGGGTCTTGGGGACCCTCCCTCTTTTGAAATGAAAACTGTTAATTAATCATAAGCCGCAACACATCTACACATTTCTATGAATAATCATTTCAACAATGCCAGGAATTCCAGAACCTAAAACCCTAAAACATCTAACAATACTCCCTACATATCAGGATAGGTTCACCACGAAACAAGCTACACTACTTATAATTTATTCTTGGGTCCATGTGGTTGTGGGTTACAGTATGTGATGTCGCTACCGAAACTCGATTAAAACCAGAGTAACCTACCCCTGTTGACAGCATGATCGGGAGGCGGTGGCGCTCCGGATAATCGTGCGCATGCGATGTAGTCTCCGACAGACTCGATCATGGACGAGATGACTCCTGCTAGCATACCGAACACGCCCGCGGTGCTGACAGTGGGTACTCCCCACTGACCTATAATACAAACATTTATGATAGACATATAGGTTATGTTCTTTGTTCCTTCACGCCATCGAAGTCGCCTGCTGATTGAATGGACAAAACAGGACAAAAATAAGGAGCATGGACACGGCTTTAAAATGACCAACCATACTGGATTTGATATAGTCAGAATAACAATTAACCATACAGAGAGGTATCAGCTATGTTAAAAATAAACGAACGATGCCGTTCCTCTCCCCGACCCCAAGGTATTGAAGCAATCAAGACTAATACCAAAAAATTGATTGTTGCCCACTATTTCGGCGATATAAAAAATGCAACTTTACCTGTATATATATACAATGTACACACTTTTTGTGTGGGTATATTGCTATTTGGTATTACGATAATTATAATACAATATGACAAACTTTCCATCAATTTCCATGATGGACTTGAGCCTAGAATTGCTTCCTGTTGAAAATAACTCACCTGGATACGGAAAGCGGAACCATTTAGAGTCCCGAAGGACATCAAGTTTAGTGTCTGTCCGTGCTTCGTATCCCCAGCCGTTCTGGTCGGTCGGAAAGACTCCGGCTGCCGTCAAAATACCGCATATCCCCCAGGCCGACATCATCGCAATCAACACCTGCAATGTCAGGCTCATTTTATAATCACTCAAAATAAACACGGGGTTATTATTTAAGTACGTATTTTGATACGATGTATACGATGTGCTTTCAAATAATAGTGAAATGCTAGCTTGTACCTTAGTTATCACGGTTATAAACTGGAAAGTAATCATTTTAACTTTAAATTACGTTTGTATTATTATTTCATGATATCAGACATACAATGCACCACTGAAACTTGAAGTTGAAACAAGATTTTGTTATACATTGACATTTATTTTCTATACCGAAGCTAAATAACGATCAATGGCAGGAGGTCATCCTGATGAACTAATACTGATATTTAAATTAAAATGAATACGAGTTATCGTTCTTACGCCGTATTTTATTATTATCTTCAAGGTATGCAAAAAACCACTGGCCATGCACTTACCGGAAACAGTTTGAAGATAGGAAGTTTATACGACCCACATCTAGGTAAAGTGATGTTCCGAAGATACTGTGAAAACAACGCAATCAGTACCATAGTCCTGTAAAACAACGTGAAGAGCTGATCATAGGTGCATGTCTGTTCAGATTTCTTACAATATTGGGATTTATTTGATAATAAATAAATCAGTAGTGTTGTTACACTTTGAAAACGAAGGGAGTAACCTCCCTCGGCTTTCTTCTTGCAAAGCTGAATGGCTATGAGCTGTCAAAGGGAAAAAAATCGTCAACTTTCAGTCGTCTATCAACGACTTTTTAGAGGTTTGACTGGACAATCATCAAATTATAAGGAATTTTATTTTACAGTCATGTTTTCTGAATTTTCTGAAATTTATGATAGAAGATGGTAAGAACCACCCACCCACCCCTCTCTCTCCCCCACTCTAGCTCTGACCGTTCTATGTGGCGTGCTTGGATTATTTTTTTTCGATGAGCTATGTAAAATTAACCTATAGTTTGGTACCATAACGTTTCTCGAGCTAAAACGGATATAAAGGGGTCTTTTGTGACAGAGGGGTTGTCTCGGAAACAATCTACGAGCACGTGCTCCGCGTCTCTGTTCAGTTTTTGGACGTCCGATCTCTTTGTTGATTTAATTTGGTGTACGATCGCTTTACTGTATATAGGTTACACATTCCTTACGTTCATCTCGGTATTAAGTGTTAAGTTTTGTTTTTATCTTTGAATAGTGATATGAAAACCTAATCCAGGAAATCTGATTTATTCCGTATTATGATCTTGAAACGGGCCAGGCTGGCCTTCTCCAAAAATATTATTTTTTTTGCACAGGGGGGTCAAATTAAAACCCAAATATTGTGGGCTCCTGTAACAGTATCAGTCAGGCTGACCACCAAGTAATGAAAACTCAACATATTTTGGCACAGCAGTAGCTACTGAGCAATGAATAAATGCTGCTCTGTATTTTGTTAGTAGGATAAATGTATGTACATTGTACATGTCAAATATTAAACCTATTGGTTATTACTTTATGGGGTTCAGCATACCTGGTTTTTATGTTTTTTTGGATTCTATTCCTGCAGCATACTTGCTAACACTCGCATTGCATAGTGATTTAGGAAAGTATCCAAAGGTAAAGGAGTTCGCCCAGGCAGATTGAGGAGGAGGAAACAACCCTATGGCCGTGTTCCCGCAGGAAACAGATGTTGCTCATGAGCAGTTGGCAAAGCAGTCTACATGTGGTCATGGTGGAAAATTTGAACAGATGTTGGCTGTTTCAAGGTCACAGCTGAAACAGCTGATTGATGGCAAAGTACAACACAGGCTTATAACTACAACCCAAGGTCATTTAAGATTCATTTCGGATGGTCAGTATAAATAGTCATTGGATAAAATGGGCATGTTGACTTGAATGTTAGCCAATCCCAGTAGCATTGATAAACAACACAAAATAATTGATTTTGTTGATGGGGAAATTAAAATCATTAGCAAGAGGAGTTAAGAAGACCAATGACATTCAGGCATGGACTGACATCTTTATAGTTTTTATGTCTATTTATATTTCTGTCCATCCGGAGGAAGCCATACCATTGCTGAAGTATATAAGTATTGTTAGAATAGAGGAATTAGGGAAGGAGGCAATGGCTGGATAGAACATGATCAGCAGTTCCGACTTAAGAAAGCAAGGGATCAGGATATTTCTTGGGGTGTTGATGATTATGAGGCTGCTAATAAGGTGTGAAAAGAGGTACACCTTGGCCGGATTGCTGGCCCTTTCCATTGCTGGCCTATTGAAACCATGCATGAAGTTTTAGGCACTGTGCAAATAATGCTGAGTTATGAATCGCCGCCTCAAGTTCTAGTAATTCATTGTGGTGGCAATGATATAAGTAGTTTATCCTTGCTAGCATGGGTCCTTTAATACTCTTAGCGCTCTGTTGCCTAGTACTTGTATTGTATCGACCCAAATACATCAAAGCAAGTGGAGATATGAAAGGCCAGGGGGTAATCTGAATAAACAGCAGAGTGCGTATAAAAGTAAGGTAGCTACTGACAATTTGTCCAAAGAGGTGGGTATAAATGTATAAAATATCACGAGTTTGTTTACATCAACATTGCATTGTTTTCAGGAGACCAGGTCCATCTTTCAGGACTTTCTATTTCCAGTATTATTCGCAGCAAAGTCTTTATTTATGTTTCAAATTGTCTCCGCAAGTATTTCCTTAACCATACATTAACCGAGGTTCATAACAGTGGCGATTGTGGTATTGTATGCTTCAGCAACCCTTTTATCTTATGACAGGGGTTGTTGGAGTCGTTCACGGTAGAGATTTTCTATCAATTTGAGCATTTGTTGCTATTTATTGTGAAATGCAATGAATTTTTGCATATTGTAGACAAAGAACCGTTCCTTGGTCACGGTAGTGATTTCCCTACCATTTTGATCATGATGTTGCTATTTTATTATGAAGTGCAATGCTTTTCTTGCCTATTGGACACAAAGAACTGTGTCTTAGTCAGAGTTGTTATTTTCCTATCAATTTGATCCTAATGTTGCTATTTATTATTCTCACTCAAAGAGTTGGCAGGGGATACAGAATTGGGGTTCGTCCGTCCATCCATACGTCCGTTCGGTGACTAAGTTAAGGAGAGTTGATCCTATCTTCATGTAAGGTCATGGGGAATTGCTCTCGGCTTCATCCTGCCTACTACAAGTGCTATGTTGATTATACTTGCATCAATTGTGTGTCTAGGGTCGCTCTACCGAATGGATATTGCGGATGCTGATATTGACATATTTTACACTTCATTAACTTGGTTAAGAAGAATCACTCTCATCTTTATCTTGCTTACTACAAGTGCTATGTTGATATTACTTGCATCAATTGTGTATCTAGTGTTGCTCTACTGATTACATATTGCGGATGCTGATATTGACATATTTTACACTTCATTGACTTGGTTAAGAAAAAGTGCTCCTTATCTTCATGTAAGGTTACGAAGAATCACTCTCATCTATTACTTGCCTACTAAAAGTGCTAAGTTGATTATACCTGCATTAATTGTGGTTGCTCTACTGGATGCATATTATGAATGCTGATATTGACCTATATTTTACGCTTCAATTAATTGACTTGGTTAAGAAGAATCACTCTCATATAAAGCTTGCCTACTACAAGTGCTATGTTAATTATACTTGCATCAATTGTGTATCTAGTGTTGCTCTACTGTATGAATATTGCGGATGCTGATTTTGACATATTTTACGCTTCATTGACTTGGCTAAAAGAATTGCTCTCATCTTCATGCAAGGTTAAGAAGAATCACTCTCATGTATAGCTTGCCTATATACTACCAGTGCTATGTTGATTATATTTGCATCAACTGTGTGTCTAGGGTTGCTATACTGGATGCATATTGCGGATGCTGATATTGACAAATATTTTACGCTTCAAGTCATTGACTTGGTTAAGAAAAAATACTCTCATATATACCTTGCCTACTACAAATGCGTTGTTGATTATATTTGCATCAATTGTGTGTCTAGATTTTGTCATATTTATCTATTTGAGGTGGTCCAAACAGCCCAATTTTGTTGGTGGTAACCTCTTGGTGACAAAGCCATTGCCACAATCGCCAAACACAGATAAGTATCGGTTGTTGTTGACAATTTGTTGATGAATCTCATGAAAAAGAAATTAATAAAATAAATTGAATTTATTTTTGACTTTGTTATCTCTGATAATTTGCATTATCAAGAAAATCAAGAAAAAGATGGCGGACGTAATGGATGTTATAAACATGTACTACTGTTGAAACTTACATGACAGCAATATACCACTGTTTGGATGCTAGATCAGCCGCCTCCGGGAACAGCCCCAGGCCAATCAGTGCCACTGTAGGGGTCACCGCCAGGGGGCCTATAAATCTGAGAACCACGCCCATCAATCCCGAGAAACCAATCACAACCTGGAACAAAGACGCCACCATAATGGCGCCCTGAACCTGGAAACAGAAAACATGAAAAGCTACGACCAGCATTGTCTATGTATTCTAAAGTTGGACGTACTTTATTAAATGTTATTATTTTTGCAATGTATCGCACATTGTCAAATATTTCAGCTACAGAAACAAGAAGCATGCCTTGAGAGTAAACAAGATATAAGCCCAACTCCCATTGTATATAAATTACAATAAAATATGTTTAAAACAAATATGTTCAATTGATAATCAAAAGTGCAATGCATATGCAATGGGTCATTTTCGTGGTTAATAGAGTTGTATTGAAATATTTCTAAACTGTTATCATTATCTAGTGAATATGTACGAGCAGAACATTGGTTTGCATTTACAAAAAAGAAGAAGATAAAAGCATTGCATTGCAAAGAGTATTGTTAATGGCAAATTCATATTTCATTGTAATTTCAAATGTTTTAATGCTTCTAAAATTTGTTATATGATTTTGTGCTTTCTCTTCAAGATACACTTCAACTGTTGCTGACAGTGACTTACAGTAATTTTCGCGATCCAGATTCAATGAAGAGATATCGTTAACTTGTTCTCTTCTACATTCTACTAGTTTTGTTGATGTATTTAGTCTTTATATTTTATTGGGGTCAAGATCAAATGTTCTGCGTCTTTATCTCATGTTTATCTCGATTGAAATAAATAACAAAAATATGCCATGAGCATGCGTGTAATAAGATTCCGTCTACCTTCATCATTTTAAGCGGTCATAAACTCACAGACAAAAGAGATATGCGCCATGCACTCCGTGCAACAGACGCTTAATATGAGGTTTTCATTCAGATTGCATTTATTTCTACACACTTCCGCAATACCACACAAATAATTAAAACTTTGCTAGATTTACCTCGCGCAAGCGCATATGCCATATCTCCTGGTGGCCGAGACTGCCGTATGGTGGCAGGTCCGTAATGTTTCGGAGTCCTAAACGATAAAGGATTTAAAATATAACTTTATAAAAATATAGATACAAAACCGTGTCCATTTCATATCTTCTTCCATTTCGGTATTGTTCAGTATTTAAGATTTTAAAACACATTTAAACAGAAGCAATACCGCCGGATTCCCACTTACAGGGGGTAATGTGAGTTAGTGGGCAAAAGGGTAAAGGATGAGAAGTAAATTTAGAAAAGATATTAATTGATGTAAGGAAAGAGGAGGTGTGAGAGGCGGGTTAAAACGGATTGGCCGAGATCGATTGAAAACCTACCGTTTGCGGCCTCCGTGTACTCGCACGACCATTTCGGGAGGGACAGCAGAGCGAACGTGGGCGTGAGGAACGTGAAGGAGCCTCCCTGGATGATCGGCAGTCTGCAGCGTAACGCAATGTTAAAGTTGTCACATGCCATTTGGACAGGGTGTAAATATCAGTGTTTGAATATCGCGCGCTTTCCAGCCAGGTAACTTTAACAGGTAAGTTACGCATGCGCTAATAAGTGTACTACAGGTGAGAAGGGCGGACATTACGGGTGCGGACTGTGTAGTGAATGTTGGAGCGCAAATAGCTGCTTGCGGTAAGTTTAAACTTGTTTAAGTTTTATCAGATTTATTATAACAAATGTATTGATTCATATATAGGCGTTGGACCTTATAAGTGCTGTATAAAGGTGTATTTTACCTGGTATGAATGTAGGCGTACCCGGTACTGTGAGCGCACGGGGTGTGTATATATGCGGGTGTATGGGACCAGGTAAAGCGTGAACAATAGCACTGTTAGTTTTGTTCAGCATAATGAAATGTTAAGTGCTAGCATTACTGCTTAAATACTATATATAACTAGTTCAGATATAGATTATATTGTCTTAATCAATAATTGTAATTAAATAGTATACCAGTATAATACTATC
>NW_018403488.1:101473-109730 GCF_002113885.1 Mizuhopecten yessoensis | reverse complement strand
GGTACTCCACAACTATTGGATCCCGATGACGTGAGACTGAACGTTCCCAGAGAAACCCTTCACCTACATATATAACTACCTGTACTTGTGTGGTCATGGAGAGGGTAAAGCCTAATACCCTTGTCTTTGGCTGGTCTGTGTGACCTATTACTGTATATACTTACCTGGACCTGTGTGGCCGTGGAGAGGGTAACACTTTATACCCGTACAGTGGACTGGTCTGTGTGACCTGTGTCCAACAAGTCTGTGTGACTGAGTGTTGACTGGTCTGTGTGACCTGCTGTTGACTGGTCTGTGTGACCTGTACATGTACCGGCTGGATCTGTGTGACCCGCTACGTTCTATATGTGTTTGTGAGCTTGGAGGGGACTTCACTGAGATTGGACAAGTCTAAGGGAGGACGGCGTCATCAACATTGGAGACGACACAACAGCGTCCAACAAGCTACAGAGACTTTAGGGTGTTGATATGGCATTTTGTATTATTAGTTATTTATATATATGTACCTATTACATGTCATTCATTAGCGAGTTGATAGTGAGAGAGAGAGAGAGCCATTCTGATTTTGTGTGATGAATATTGTAAATACATTGTATATACTGTTTGAACCGTGTTTTGCTTTATGTTCTAGGAAACCAGTATTTAATCAATCCCGGTCGGTTCTCGTTACATAATTTGGTGGCAGCGGTGGGATTGATTGAATGATTCCTAGTTACATAAGGCATAGGTGTGAAAGGTTATTGGTGAGGTTAACTTACTTAAGCATAGGACATAGTTCTAGGTTGGTTAGATAGGTACCTGGTCACCATGTAATCACTTATGAGGCTAACGCCAATAGATCTGAGGTAAGTGAAAGTTATATTTAGTGATCATTTGTTCAGGATTCCGTCTTGTGTAAGTATATTTGTGGTAACTCTTTTATTGCAGAATTCTAGTTACTTGTATTTGAACATTTGGGTGGTATTATTGGCAGGGGGTTTTTCACCATGGATCCACTTAAAGAATTCGTTAAGATAGGAGAAGGCCTGGGTTATACTGGTAAAGATCTTCAACAGTTTGTGAGGGATACACAAGATAAGGACAGAGAAGATAGACTCTCCGAGAGAAATTTGAAGCAAACAGAACTTCAGAGACAAGAAAAGGAAGCTGAGAAGCAACATGAGATGGAGATGTTAAAAGAGAAACGAGCGTTGGGGAGAGATCAAGAGGAGAGGGCTAACAGGGAACATGCTAGACTGATGGATTTGTTAGAGAAACAACACCAACAGGTTAGGGTTGACAGACATGATGAGACGAGGCAGATAGAAGCGACGACAAAAAGGCCAAAACTCCCCCCATTCGAAGAAGGAAAAGACAATATAGATTCGTACCTGCAGAGATTTGAGCGTTATGCCACGACACAGAGATGGGTGAAGGAAACTCACTGGGCAGCTAACCTAAGTGCTCTTCTAAAAGGGAAAGCGTTAGATGTTTTTACTCGATTACCAGTCGAAGAGAGTCTCAACTATGATGTGTTAAAGGATGCTTTATTAAAGCGATTTGAGATGACAGAGGAAGGATTTCGGAAAAAAATCAGAACGGGAAGACCAGATCATGGTGAGACGTTAGCACAATTTGCTGTCAGGCTGGAGAGCGAATTGGTTGTAAGGGACCAATTTTTACAAGCATGTGGTAATGACTTGAAATTGTTTTTTAAGGAGAGATCACCAAAGTGTATCAAGGACATGGCAACACTCGCTGATCAATTCGCAGAGGCCAGAGGTAATATGGCAAGTTTCTTCATGAGACAGAAACCAAAGTTTGACAACAAGAACTTATCACGGGAGAAGGATAAAGTGAAGAGTGATGAAGGACAACGACATGGTTCGAACAGCAAGTTTGGTGGAGAACTTAAAACTCAGAAGGACAGGCAATCAGCCGGAAACGGGAAATACTGCTACATTTGTAGAAAGGCAGATCATTTGTCCTATAACTGTCCAAAGAACTCCGGTAAAGCTGGTGCAGAAAAAAGTAAAGACAAAGAGCCTGTCATTGGTAATGTGTCTTCGGAGGAGGAGGATTGTGTCGCCGAAATGCCGGTTGTTCAGGGTTATGTTGGCGATACCTTAGTATCTGTGTTACGTAATTCTGGGTGTGAAGGAATAGTAGTGATGAAGAGTTTGGTAGCAAAGGAGCAGATGACCGACGAAGTAGACTCTTGTAAATATCCAATAGTGCAAGTTTTCAGTGTCCAGTGGCTAATGTATTTTTAGATACGCCATACTACGTGGGAACATACAGATGCTGGATTATGGATTCGCCAATTTATGACGTCATGATAGGAAATGTGAAGGGAGCCAGGAGGCCATACAAACCCAACAAAAAGTGGAAACGGACGACAAAAGAGACAGCTATTGCAGTCCAGACGAGGGCTCAGCTAGAAAGGGAGGTCAATTCACTTCTGACCTGATGGCTGAAGTCAGTCGACTACTGTCGATTCGTCAGCTAACCACAATTCCCTATCACCCGATGTGCAACGGCCTCGTGGAACGTACCAATGGAACTTTGAAGCAGATGTTACACCGTATGTGCGCCGAATGCCCTCGCGACTGGGACAGGTACATCAACTCATTGATGTTCGCATACCGTGAAGTACCACAGGAAAGTCTAGGCTTTTCGCCATTCGAGTTACTCTATGGACGTACAGTGAGAGGTCCTATGATGATTTTACGTGAACTATGGACTAAGGACGTGTCTGATCCAGAGACAAAGACAACATACCAATATGTTGTAGACTTGAAGGAGAAGCTAGAAGAAACATGCAAGTTTGCTCAAACCCAACTTAAGTTGTCGCAAACCCGACAGAGGAGATACTACAACCGGAAAGCGAAAGAGAGACCTATGAAAGTTGGGAATAAGGTCCAAGTGTTATTACCAACAAAGAAAAACAAACTTCAGATGCAGTGGCGGGGACCATATACCATAGCTGAGAAGATGGGTACGATGGATTACAGAATTAACATTGATGGGAAGTTGAAGACATTGCACGCAAATCTTCTACGTACATATGTTGAAAGGACTGGAGATAGTGGACAGAAAACAGCTTACTCAGCAGGAGTGTTATCGATAATATGTGCTTCAGTGGTGCATGAGGAGGATATCGATGACGAAGATGGTGTCATGGTAGATCAGGTGTATACCACTCCACAATCGGTTAGAACAGAGTCTGTTCGTGATGTGTTGGTGTCGGAGATACTCAGTCCTGAAGAGGGAAAAAATATCGCTGACCTAATTCAGGTTTATTCGGATGTCTTTACTGATGTTCCTGGCAGAACGACGCTTGTGGAGCATAGAATCAAGACAATTTCATCAGAACCTGTCAGAGAAAAGTCTCGCAATGTTCCATTCAACATGAAATCGACAATATCGGAGGAAGCAGACAAGATGCTAAGCATGGGAGTAATAGAGCATTCAGATTCTCCATTTTCTGCTCCTGTTGTAATAGTAAGGAAAAAGGATGGCACGAATCGATTCTGTATTGACTACAGACAGCTCAATCGGATTACCGTTTTTGATGCTGAGCCAATGTCAGATGCAGAGGAGATCTTTTCTCGGTTGGCGGGACACAGATATTTTTCCAGACTAGACCTTAGTAAGGGCTACTGGCAGGGGCCGATGTCGGAAGATTCAAAACAGAAGGCTGCGTTTTCAACACCTGTAGGATTGTTCCAATTAGTAGTGATGCTTTTTGGGTTAATGAATTCACCAGCAACGTTTTGTCGTATGGTAAGGAAACTACTAAATGGAATGTGCAACATTAAAAGTTTCGTGGATGACTTGTTGATTTATACAAAGTCATGGAGAGAACATCTTGAAGTTCTACATGAACTATGTGCGCGATTGCGAGACGCTGGTCTCACGGCTAGACCGACAAAGTGTGCACTGGGCTTTGATAGTTTGGAATGCCTGGGTCATATTGTGGGACAACAACGACTACTTCCAAACCCTGACAAAGTGAAGGCGATCATGGATGCAAATAGGCCGGAAACCAAGAAACAAGTTAGATCGTTTCTAGGACTAGTAGGGTTTTACAGAAAATTTATTCCTAATTTTGCAGCGACTGCAGTTCCATTGACGGACTTGACCAAAAAAGGAATGCCAAATCGAGTGGTTTGGGATGAACCGCAGGAGCATTCGTTTGAGGCACTGAAGAAGCTGTTAGCCACGAGCCCAATCTTGAAATTGCCGGATTTGGAGGAAGAGTTATTCTCCAAACAGATGCTTCGGACTATGGAATAGGCGCAATTCTGCTACAGTTGGGAAACAACTGCTTGCTTCCAGTGGCTTACGCTAGTAGGAAACTGAAGGACAGCGAGCGAGCGTATGCAGTCGTTGAGAAGGAATGCTTAGCAGTAGTCTGGGCGATCCAGAAATTCAAGAAGTATCTGTATGGACGGGAATTCATCTTGGAGACGGACCACCAGCCTTTGGTGTATTTGAACAAGATGAAGGGAGTTAATTCAAGATTGATGCGATGGGCGCTTCAGCTTCAGCCGTACCGATTCAAGATCCGAGCAATACGAGGAAGGGAAAATGTGGGAGCAGATTTCCTCAGCAGGATATGAAGACCAGAGCTGTTCCAATGTAATGTAACTGGATGAGAATAACTTTTAGGGGCAAAGTTTATTCTTCGGGATGGGCCGTATGTCACATGCCATTTGGACAGGGTGTATATAAATTGTAAATATCAGTGTTTGAATATCGCGCTTTCCAGCCAGGTAACTTTAACAGGTAAGTTACGCATGCGCTAATAAGTGTACTACAGGTGAGAAGGGCGGACATTACGGGTGCGGACTGTGTAGTGAATGTTGGAGCGCAAATAGCTGCTTGCGGTAAGTTTAAACTTGTTTAAGTTTTATCAGATTTATTATAACAAATGTATTGATTCATATATAGGCGTTGGACCTTATAAGTGCTGTATAAAGGTGTATTTTACCTGGTATGAATGTAGGCGTACCCGGTACTGTGAGCGCACGGGGTGTGTATATATGCGGGTGTATGGGACCAGGTAAAGCGTGAACAATAGCACTGTTAGTTTTGTTCAGCATAATGAAATGTTAAGTGCTAGCATTACTGCTTAAATACTATATATAACTAGTTCAGATATAGATTATATTGTCTTAATCAATAATTGTAATTAAATAGTATACCAGTATAATACTATCATTACGTGTATAATAGCTATTTAATTAAGGCATACGTATGTTGTAGCTTTTCGTCCTTGGGCCGTCGACGTTCGTGTAACGAAAGGCCAAATACAGATGGTCATTTTAGTACTCCACAACTATCGGATCCCGATGACGTGATACTATACGTTCCCAGAGAAACCCTTCACCTACATATATACCTACCTGTACTTGTGTGGTCATGGAGAGGGTAAAGCCTAATACCCTTGTCTTTGGCTGGTCTGTGTGACCTATTACTGATGACTTCCGGTGTGCATGGCGGTCGTGTTGATTATGTCTCCGACGGATTTTGAGTGATAACATTATTCTCTGGATTGGTGCACATATACAAGTAAGGTATTTACATTGCAAGATGACCATGTGGCCCTAGTATTCTCATTTTGTGGCATTTGCATTGTTCTGATTGCATTTTGAGCGATTTTACCCTCGTCTGTCTTAATTGCCAGTGATACGTATATTATATATATACCCCATATCTACCTGGGTAGTGAGTAGGACAGCACCGAGTGACCATAGCCAAACTTTCGTCACGCTCTATTGACCAATGTTACCTTACCTGGAGATGTGCACGTGCCCGCTTGTGTCGGTGCTATTTTTAGCTACGTGTACGACTTTGTGTTTATGTGTCGGGTGTCTACAGTAGGTGACAGCGGTCCGCTCTGTTCTACACCATGGCCCCCAAAAAAACTGTCTCCACCAAGCATCAATCTACATCTAGCATTGTAAGTGAGGCACATAAAGTAATATATGAAGGTGTTTCAGAGGATTCCACGGCTGTTATGAAGCACATGACTGAACTTTTTAATAGACTAGATACACGTCTTACCCACATTGAAAACCAAGTCATAAAGATTGATCAAGTCCAGAAGGATGTGACCTCGTTGACCTCTAAAGTCCATCAGTTAGATCATGAGGTGAAGAATATTGACGTTAAGTACAGGGAAATTCGCGATTCTGTGTCCAATGTTATCAGGCAGTCTAATTAAATGGAAAAGGGTGCCCAGGCCCTGAGTGATATGTATGACGATGTGAAGTCTTGTCTGGATCGAAACAACATTACTCTGGCCAATCTCAAAGCTGCTGATGACAAGAATGTAGTTGACACCACAAAAGTCATAGAAGAATTAACAGAGCTCCGTTCCGAGAGAACTAAGCTGAAGGATCTTGTCATAGACCTGCAATACAGGTCCATGAAGAACAACCTCATATTCCATGGACTACAAGGGGAAAATCCAGGGGAGGACACTGAGGCCAAACTGCGTGATTTCCTTTATTACGAGCTCGGGATTGACTCACACATAGATTTTGGGAATGTACATCGTTTTGGCAAGTTTGTGAACGGCAAGCATCGACCCATAGTGGCTAGATTTATTCACCACAAGGACCTAGAACTTGTTCGAGACAGTTCTTCGAAACTGAAGGGTTCTGGATTTTGGATCAACGAACAATTTCCAGCGGAAATCGAGGACAGACGTCGCAAGTTGTACCCTGTGCTTAAGCACTACAGAAGTGAAGGCTGTAGGGTTAAGTTGGTACGTGATCGGCTCTACGTTAATGGTAAGCTCTACCATGACGCCTCCTCGGAGGGCGTTACAGAGACTGTAGCTACATCTCGATCCACACAGAGAGAAGCTACCCAGCAGTCCTACCGTGATGCTTTTTTTTNAGATTTTGGGAATGTACATCGTTTTGGCAAGTTTGTGAACGGCAAGCATCGACCCATAGTGGCTAGATTTATTCACCACAAGGACCTAGAACTTGTTTGAGACAGTTCCTCGAAACTGAAGGGTTCTGGATTTTGGATCAACGAACAATTTCCAGCGGAAATCGAGGACAGACGTCGCAAGTTGTACCCTGTGCTTAAGCACTACAGAAGTGAAGGCTGTAGGGTTAAGTTGGTACGTGATCGGCTCTACGTTAATGGTAAGCTCTACCATGACGCCTCCTCGGAGGGCGTTACAGAGACAGTAGCTACATCTCGATCCACACAGAGAGAAGCTACCCAGCAGTCCTACCGTGATGCTTTGGACCGGACGCCGACTTCTGGTCAACGCCATTCCAAGCGTCAACGTCGATTCACAGCTACGCCTACGCACTCGCCTACATAGGGGTGTCGGGGGGCAACAATCAACGACAGTACCAAGTGTGACCGGGCGAAACATGTGTCTGATACCGATATCAGAATTATTTCCTGGAACGTAAATGGTGGAATAGAAAAAAAACTTAAAGTTACTGAATTCCGCAATGTTATACTTAACTATGATATTATTTTTTTATCCGAGTGCTGGATTCCAAAAGACTTTGAGGTAGACCTTGAGGACTTTCACGCAGTTGTTGTACCAAGGAAATTAACACGCTGTACACAAGGTGGTGGATTGGTGTTACTAATACGTAATACTATTTTTAAATTTGTAAATGTAGGTAATGTTTTGTTTGATACAATTATACCGGTTACTCTTGACCAGGATTTGACCAGTTGTACTGACAACCTAATACTGTTATTTACATATATTCCACCTAGTTCATCTCGTTTTTATGAACAATATGATTGTGATATTTTTTCAATTCTAGAAAACGTTATAAGTGAATATTCTGAATCCAGAAATGTAATGGTTATAGGTGATTTAAACAGTCGTACCCGTAATACAGATGATTTTATTTCATTCGACAATTTATATGGCGGTATACAGTCTCATATTGAATCCATTTTTAACTACTTAAGTGACACTGATGAAGAAAGGCTTCTGCCGATCAGAACAAACCCTGATCCAGGAGTCAACGAATTTGGTACAAGATTATTAAACCTATGTAAATCCTCGGGTCTAAGAATTTTAAATGGTAGAGACCTAGCCAATCTATCTAGTGATTTTACTTTCTGTGGTGCAAATGGAATGAGTGTTATTGATTATGTATTAATGCCATTTAGTATGTTTTCTGTTGTTAAAAAATTCATGGTTTGCGAATTTGTTGAATTTTCCGACCATGCTCCATTGCACATTGAAATACACTGTAATTTAGGAGGTGGTGATGAG
>NW_018403488.1:87983-100040 GCF_002113885.1 Mizuhopecten yessoensis | reverse complement strand
TATGATGATGACAATTCTAATGATAGACCTGTGTATAAATGGAAGGAGGAGTACCAACATCAATTTATCGAATCTGTAAGAGTTAATTTAGACTTAATAAAGAAATCAGTTTTAATCAATGATGAATTAAATCAATATTCTATTGATACCTGTGTAAGTAATTTTACTGATGTTTTACTAGGGACTATGAAACCATTTTTTCTAAGAAAACCGCCCAAAAATAACACTGATAAGCCCCCTGTTAAAGTTGACACCCACACCTTTTCTAGTTCCGAAGATAAGCCCTGGTTTAATGATCGTGTTAGAGCTCTACGTAAACAATATTTAGTTGCTTTAAAGAATTTCAACATTAACAAATGTTACTGGACACACACTCTTCTTATCCGTAAGAAAAAAGAGTACAAAATCCTGGAAAGTAAGTTTAAGAGGCAATATTTGAGCGCAGAAGGTGATATGTTGGAGTATATGAGAAAACATAACCCCGGGTCTTTTTATAAGAAATTTGGTAAGAAGAAAGCTAAAACACCAATGTGTAATGGTAATCAACTGTTCAATCATTTCAAAAACCTGTCTTCTGTACAACAAAATAATGATCCAGTCCATCATGACGATTTTATTCTTACTGATTATGACACTGTTTTTGAGGAATTAGATGCTCCTATTTCGTTACAAGAAGTAAAAAATGCTATTCGGAAATTGAAATGTGGTAAATCACATGGACCTGATGGTTTGTTAAATGAATGTTTAAAAGCTGGCGTGGAATTACTTCTTCCAACTTTATCTACGTTGTTTAATTCTATACTAGAATCTGGTTATTTTCCTTCTAATTGGTCGTCAGCCATAATTATTCCTGTCCATAAGAAAGGTGTTTTAAATGACCCTAATAACTTTAGAGGTATCAGTTTAATTAGTTGTCTTTGTAAACTTTTTACCTCTGTACTAAATAAACGTATTTTAGATGTGTGTACAAAATATGACCTTATTACTGATGCGCAATTCGGATTTCGTCCAGAACTTAGTACGATTGATGCAATTTTCGCATTACATTCTATTATAACGAAAACTTTATCTTCAAAGAAACGTTTGTACTGTTGCTTTGTGGACTTTCGCAAAGCGTTTGATTTTGTTGATAGATTAAGCTTATGGCGTAAGCTGACTAAGCTTGGTATTCGTGGGAAAATGTTATCCGTCATTAAATCATTTTACAAATCAGTTAAATCTTGTGTATCAACTAACGGTAAATGTTCTAATTATTTTGAGTGCAGTGTTGGATTAATGCAAGGGGAAATATTATCGCCTTTATTGTTCTCAGTTTTTGTTAATGATTTTGAAACCTCATTTATTGAAAATGGTGCAACGGACTATGACTTTGGTGAATTAAGTTTGTTTTTGTTAATGTATGCAGATGACTTAGTATTGTTTTCCGAAACTATTGAAGGTTTACAGAGTCTTTTAGATAATCTGAATGTGTATTCTACTAAATGGAAATTAACAGTTAACACTGAGAAAACCAAAGTAGTTGTATTTAGAAACGGTGGTAGTATACGAGATAGAGAAAGATGGATGTATAATGGTTTGGAGGTGGAAGTTGTAGATGTTTTCAGCTACCTAGGAGTAAAACTGAAATTCAATAATAAATTTAATCATATACAGAAACAGTTATCTGACCAAGGAAGAAAGGCCATGTATGCTCTTTTTTCAAGCTCTTCTAACTTGAGCCTAAACTGTACAACGTTATTGCATTTATTTGATACGTATGTTTGTAGTATATTGCATTACGCATGTGAAGTATGGGGATCTACAAAAGGTACGGATATTGAGAGGTTACACCTACACTTTTGTAAGAAGATTTTAAAAGTTAAGAAGTCGACTTGCAACGCAATGGTTTATTTTGAATTAGGTCGACATCCTTTGGAAAATATAAGAAAATTCAGAATGATAAAATATTGGTTAAAACTAATGGATTCGAAAAATTGTATTTTGCAAACTGCGTATTCCTTTTTAAGTAGTAGCAATACAGGCAATTGCTTTAACTGGGTTAAGTATGTCAAACATTGTCTTTTTTCTCTCGGATTCGCAGATGTATGGACAAATTATTATTCATATAACCATAAAAGTATTTTGTACATGATAAAGCAAAGAATATTTGATCAAAGTCAACAATATCTGAGAGGGCTATTAGAAACCTCACCTAAATGTATTTTATATAAGCACTTAGCAAATCACCATACTCTTCAATACTATTTGACAAAGTATATTCCAATGAAATACCGGATCTGTTTATCTAAACTTCGTCTTTCTGCACATAATTTAGCTATTGAGACTGGTAGATACAATAACATAACGAGAGAACAAAGACACTGTATGAGCTGCATTTCAGATATTGAAGACGAATATCATTTTATTTTAATATGTAACAATTTTCATATTCTGAGAGTAAAATACATAAAACCATATTACTGGCGAAATCCTTCAATGTTTAAACTTGTACAGTTACTAAGTGCTGATAATATCAGCGTTATTCGTAAACTTGCTAGATACATTTTTGAGGCAAATAAGGCACGAGTGACGTAAACATGCACATCAATATAATTTATATAAATGTCTATTTATGTATTATTGACATTTGTATCATTACGGATTACATGTTGTTGTTGTTAATGTCAGATGTTAATGATGCTGATGATGATGATGATGATGATGATGATGAAGAGGATGGTTATGATGATGATGATGATGCGAGAGCGTTAATGATTGTTGAATGCACAATAATGATGTGGGAGTGATAATGAGTGTTGATTGCATATACGTATATATCATTTGTAATTTATTGTAAAGTATAGTTATCCAATAAGTTGTCAAACTTAAGGAATAAAAGTTGAGTTGTGTATGTGTGTGTGTGTGTAGGTGAGTGTGTGTGCGTGTGTGTGTGTGTGTGTGTATCATATTGTATGTTGTCTCTGTATTGTTTTGTATATATGTTATGACTGATAAGTCAACCGACTAAAAGTAATAAAGAACTTGAACAATGAACAATGTATATACTTACCTGGACCTGTGTGGCCATGGAGAGGGTAACACTTTATACCCGTACATTGGGCTGGTCTGTGTGACCTGTGTCCAACTAGTCTGTGTGACTGAGTGTTGACTGGTCTGTGTGACCTGCAGTTGACTGGTCTGTGTGACCTGTTTATGTTTCACTGGTATGTGTGACCTGTACCTGCTGGATCTGTGTGACCCGCTACGTTCTATATGTGTTTGTGAGCTTGGAGGGGACTTCACTGAGATTGGACAAGTGAAGTCTAAGGGAGGACGGCGTCATCAACAATGGAGACGACACAACAGCTCCCAACAAGCTACAGAGACTTTAGGGTGTTGATATGGCATTTTGTAATATCAGTTAGTTATATATATGTACCTATTACATGTCATTCGTTAGCGAGTTGATAGTGAGAGAGAGCCATTCTGATTTTGTGTGATGAATATTGTAAATACATTGTATATACTGTTTGAACCGTGTTTTGCTTTATGTTCTAGGAAACCAGTATTTAATCAATCCCGGTCGGTTCTCGTTACAAAAGTTACAGTCAGTTAATATAATCTAAAAACAGTTCATTTTCATAAATATTACTGATGTCACCGGAAAGACGTTCTGGTAAATATGCCATAGAATCGTTTTCATTGCAAAGTCACAAGCGCATATCAACAGTGATGGATCGGTTGGGTAGGTTAGTCCCATCCATTAATCTGTGAACATGCGCTTTTGACTTTTCAATTAAACAATTAAATGACGCATCTGTTCTTTACTATAAATGGAGTTATACGATGTATAATCAGTTTAACAGATGTATTCACCGTCTTTTTAACTTTTGTGAGACGACTATCAAGTGAAAGGATTCTTTACCAGATTTTCATTCAACAGAAAATCTTATTCCGAACAAATATCATAGAATCAATACATATCGGATCTTTATAAGAAATACTTATCTAACTCTCACGATGGTCTGCAATAGTGATCATGACGGGGCCTGAAGAATCACAGAATACTGACCTGACTCCCAGAGTTGTCTGTAGAAGCGTAGCCATGCCGGAACAGAAGAAGATGGTGCCGATGAGTTCACTTAGACCGACCCTATCCTCCGCTATACAGAACACTCCGTTCAGAATCAGGGGTACTGTCACGATCCCTCCGAATGCTGTTAGGTAGTGCTGTAACATCAGACAAGCTCTACATGAAACTTCGTGTTAACTCTCGCGCTCGAGTTTCTCCGGGTAATTTATCTACATTTCCACTATCCAGGGGCTCTCTAGAAAATACGAGGATGAAGTAGCGTCGCAAAATAAAGCAGATGACAAACTTGTCCTTTTATTTTTTTACTAATTTATCAATCTCTCACAGAATTTCGTGGCTTTGCGCAACTCTCCATGCATCTCTATAAACGCCTCTTGACCCTTACTTGAAATCCTTACAAGATACCGATTCCCCACTGGTGCCCCTTACCTGAAATCCTAAGAGGATACAAAGACCCCATGGGGGTACCTCCTCCACACTGTACAGCAGATCCGACAATTTACCGGAAGTGTCCACAGAGCCCCCGCCTTTCTCCTTTGCTCCTTTCTGATCATATCCGGCGTCTACTGTCACGGCTGTTTCTGTGATCTGTGACAGAAGATAACGTGTTACAGTTGATGTATGACAGGTTTGTTGAAGGTAACTGCAGTAAGGCATCCATGTGTAGTTTTACAAACTTCAGCTATTTGCATCGGCTAGGTGACTAATTTTATTCACCAGATAGATCATTCGGATAGATCACTACATAAGTCCAGACTGTGTAGATTTTGTTTTGATGATACCGAGCAACCTACTGGTAACACATAGTCAACAACTTATACTTTCCGGTAATACGTATGGATTCAACAACTCCAGCTTTTTCTGAGAAATTAAGCTTCTTCTGACACCCCCTCCCCAGAAATACATCGAAATTAACAAATCATATCTTGCTTTAAATACAGGGAATGCACTCAACCAATGAGAATGTGAGGGAAAATGTATGTTATCTAGTATGGTTCTGATGACGCCATACATAATGTGTTGTAACTAGCTAACGTAATTTTGATTAAAGCCGGTCATTATAACTTTACTTTTTTTAATTTTAATTTTTGGACTTTTGTTGAGGTGAACATGTGGTTTTATAAACACGAGAAAGTAAAATCTTTAATTGATTTATTAGATGCAAACTATTGTCTTGGTCGAACTTGTACGGAGGAAAGTGCTGCATTTGGCAGAGAGCACTGTGACGTTACCATTGAATTGACGTCAAGTGAGAATCCACTTGTGTCTTAAAATAGTTACACTGAGTTAATATAAAAAAATGTCGCCGACCCCACTAAGGTATGACTCAACCAATGAGAATGTAAGGAAAGTGTGTGTCATCTAATATAACAAATTAACTATACCGTTATCAACTTTGAATGCCAGGAAAATCTAGCATCCGCAGGGGTAGAAATTAATTCTGAAAACCACTAATCAGTTAGGATAGTAGTTTCCAATTTTTACTCGTCCATTCGCAAACTCCACTAAGCCAATACTATTCAATAAGATAAACAATATAACTTTAGACTAGTCAATAGGGCTTTCGTTCTTTAGAAACCACTCGTCCGGCTGGAGATGTCACTACTGTCAGACTACATGTAACTATACAGCCGTAACTCAAACTTGGTCAGTGTCTCAAAGTATGGCAGGCGGTGTAGAAACTTTAAGTACCCCTAGTCATACATTTTGGGGTTACATTTTTTTTTCTATTTATAAAAGAATGTTTTAATGAAAAAAGCTACGTGTTACTAAAAATCAAACTGATCTCTAGTTTTTTTTGGCTACCAATTATTTATGAGTCCTACTTGCAAGTGATCTTAAAAATCTAACTTTTATAAAACCATACTTTGTGTTGTTTGTATGAGTTGTGACTAATAATTTCATTAATTTGTTCATATGTAAGATTTAGGGTAATATAGTATAGACTGCAAACTCAGCTGAGTTCGGCTTAGATGATGGTATCGTACCATCTTTACTCTGTAACAGGAATGCATGGCCAGATAGGGGTTCGAACCCGGGACCTTCCGAACTCTAGACAGACGCTCTACCAATTGAGCTACCTGGTCGCCGACGATCGACCCAGTCCAGTTACGCTGCATTCCTCCTTCGTTTTTCTAAGTCTTCGCCGCCAAAAACACAACTATTTACAACCAAGGTCCGGGTATCCCCTTGTCAAGCATACACCAAACGCTTGAAATGTAACACCGGGGTTCGAGTATGGGACCTTCCGAACTCTAGACGGACGCTCTACCAATTGAGCTACCTCGACGCCGACGATCGACTCAGTCTAGTTCCGCTACAACTCTATGGGGATAGGGGTGTGGAGACGTGGAATTCCTCGCAAAATTCGACAACAAAAATGGAATTGTAAACTCTTGCTATCACTCCATTGTATGTAATACAAAACTGCCAGCAGTTTTGTCTGCCTGACCAAAGTTCATTTATGTCAATTAGGGCAAATTTACAAGTCACACAGTGTCTGGTTTTAATCGTGAGTGGGTACTTTTACACAACATTTGATTTTTATTCTTTGATTAGACGGACTGAAAAAATAATCAGATGTTATACTGTACTTTATTGATTATTTTATAAAGCGTTAGCCCTAACTGGCATTGTCATACTTTGACGCGGGTTCTGTCCCATTCCAATAACCATTTTTGCTATCTAGCTCATCACTGATGTCATATTTTGACGCGGGTTCTGTCCCATTCCAATAACCACTTTTGCCATCTAGCTAGCTATATCTAAGCATCTTTGACGCGGGTTCTGTCCCATTCCAATAATCACTTTTGCTATCTAGCTAGCTACAAATGTATATCTAAGCATCACTTAAGTTACTTTTGCAAAAAAGGGTATGTAATAGTGTGTAGACAAGGGTAAGGTTATCAATACTTTGTCTACAGACACCACTACAACTTATACTTTGGAATCAAGAAATACAGCCTTGTTTCTAATCATATTTTGATAGATTTTTCCAATACCGAACGTGAATCAGATGCGCCTACATTTAATTTGCCCTTTGTCCGGTGCAGTCTCCTGCAGATTCCATACTATCTTTAATTCACACCCTAATCAATAGTATGACCATTCATGAGAAGCAATTGCAGTGTTGATACTATGATAATATACCGATCGCCAACTGTCTAGCTCGACCATGGTTGTAGTGGGATGTAGAGCAAGGACATACTTAAAATTCAGCTGCTGTTGCGTTTGCTCTTAGTTAAAAAGTTCGGATGCAGTGGGCTCAGGTTAATTAAAAGAAATGTTTGGAGTAGTTTTGTACCTGGAATACGAGGGTAGGTTACCTACGATGTACGAGGGTAGGTTACCTACGATGTACGAGGGTAGTTTACCTACGATGTACGAGGGTAGTTTACCTACGATGTACGAGAGTAGGTTACCTACGATGTACGAGGGTAGGTTACCTACGATGTACGAGGGTAGGTTACCTACGATGTACGAGGTAAGGCAATTTCCCTCACGCCGACAGAACACCGACTTCCGTCAGTGAGATGAAACCCGTACCCTTCAACCAACCAACCAACCAGTAAACTCCAGTGCCCATATATCTGTTGTACATCTGTCAGTAAACTCCAGTGTCCATATATCTGTTTTACATCTGTCAGTAAACGCCAGTGCCCATATATCTGTTGTATATATGTCAGTAAACTCCAGTGCCCATATCTCTGTTGTACATCTGTCAGTAAACTCCAGTGCCCATATATCTGTTGTACATCTGTCAGTAAACTCCAGTGCCCATATATCTGTTGTACATCTGTCAGTAAACTCCAGTGCCCATATATCTGTTGTACATCTGTCAGTAAACTCCAGTGCCCATATATCTGTTGTACATCTGTCAGTAAACTCCAGTGCCCATATATCTGTTGTACATCTGTCAGTAAACTCCAGTGCCCATATATCTGTTGTACATCTGTCAGTAAACTCCAGTGCCCATATATCTGTTGTACATCTGTCAGTAAACTCCAGTGCCCATATATCTGTTGTACATCTGTCAGTAAACTCCAGTGCCCATATATCTGTTGTACATCTGTCAGTAAACTCCAGTGCCCATATATCTGTTGTACATCTGTCAGTAAACTCCAGTGCCCATATATCTGTTGTACATCTGTCAGTAAACTCCAGTGCCCATATATCTGTTGTACATCTGTCAGTAAACTCCAGTGCCCATATATCTGTTGTACATCTGTCAGTAAACTCCAGTGCCCATATATCTGTTGTACATCTGTCAGTAAACTCCAGTGCCCATATATCTGTTGTACATCTGTCAGTAAACTCCAGTGCCCATATATCTGTTGTACATCTGTCAGTAAACTCCAGTGCCCATATATCTGTTGTACATCTGTCAGTAAACTCCAGTGCCCATATATCTGTTGTACATCTGTCAGTAAACTCCAGTGCCCATATATCTGTTGTACATCTGTCAGTAAACTCCAGTGCCCATATATCTGTTGTACATCTGTCAGTAAACTCCAGTGCCCATATATCTGTTGTACATCTGTCAGTAAACTCCAGTGCCCATATATCTGTTGTACATCTGTCAGTAAACTCCAGTGCCCATATATCTGTTGTACATCTGTCAGTAAACTCCAGTGCCCATATATCTGTTGTACATCTGTCAGTAAACTCCAGTGCCCATATATCTGTTGTACATCTGTCAGTAAACTCCAGTGCCCATATATCTGTTGTACATCTGTCAGTAAACTCCAGTGCCCATATATCTGTTGTACATCTGTCAGTAAACTCCAGTGCCCATATATCTGTTGTACATCTGTCAGTAAACTCCAGTGCCCATATATCTGTTGTACATCTGTCAGTAAACTCCAGTGCCCATATATCTGTTGTACATCTGTCAGTAAACTCCAGTGCCCATATATCTGTTGTACATCTGTCAGTAAACTCCAGTGCCCATATATCTGTTGTACATCTGTCAGTAAACTCCAGTGCCCATATATCTGTTGTACATCTGTCAGTAAACTCCAGTGCCCATATATCTGTTGTACATCTGTCAGTAAACTCCAGTGCCCATATATCTGTTGTACATCTGTCAGTAAACTCCAGTGCCCATATATCTGACGTATATCTGTCAGTAAACTCCAGTGCCCATATATCTGCTGTACATCTGTCAGTAAACTCCAGTGCCCATATATCTGTTGTACATCTGTCAGTAAACGCTGTTGTACATCTGTCAGTAACCTCCAGTGCCCATATATCTGATGGATATCTGTCAGTAAACTCCAGCGCCCCTATATCTGTTGTACATCTGTCCGTAAACCCCAGTGCCCATATATCTGCCGTATATCTGTCAGTAAACTCGAGTGCCCATATATCTGCTGTACATCTGTCAGTAACCTCCAGTGCCCATATATCTGCTGTACATCTGTCAGTAAACCCCAGTGCCCATATATCTGTAGTATATATGTCAGTAAACTCCAGCGCCCCTATATCTGTTGTACATCTGTCAGTAAACTCCAGTGCCCATATATCTGCTGTACATCTGTCAGTAAACTCCAGTGCCCATATATTCAAAGTAGACATGTCAGTATACATTAGAGCTCCTTTTCAGTATTACATGTTCATCTTTTAAGACTACCACACAGCTCACGTACATTATTAAGGTGATACACGTACCTCATTGTCTTTCTCCGGAATCTGTGCCATTTCCTGACCTCTCTAGTCCGACAATAACCTCCGTAGTCCGATGTAGTGGTCAGTAATCAGGAGTTTTGTACTGTTTATATGTGACCTGTAGTTACTTAATCGCTTCCGGCTTGATGTACCTTCCGAAAAACGATCGTCAACAAACAGTTTAAAGCTTGCCTGTTACCTGTCTTGACACGCATCACTTGTCACTAGTGAGGGCGTAGCACAAGGCACGCAAGAGTTAACGAAGAGGAACAGTTGTGAGTAAATATAAAAGTTCGGTGGGAGTTTACGGTTAACAACTTTGTATGTCTTTCATCCAACTACACTGACACACAATGAACTGAACGACACACAATTGCCTTTATTAGCACTTTGTTAACGGAATAAAGCACTCTCGGACAATCTCTAACACCTGTATAGGCTAATTACAGTGGTTTGTAGATTGACAGCATCCCTGTCCAGAAAGGTCACCGCCCGACACTCCTTGATCAGGACTGTGTGACCCTATCACGCATAACATCTTACACTACGTAGAGTAATGGGAGACTAGAGACAGTGTAAACAGAGGTAACAGAACGTACGGTTTGTCGAGGTGGACAAAAGTTCAGAGGAAACTCAAAATCGTTACTTTTTTCACAGCTGATCGTTAACTCAAGAATTCGTTAGGTACATCTATAAACCCGTTTATCGTGATATACATTCATCGTAAGTCGGGGACTCGTATTGTTAAGCGTTTTACATTGTCTACACTAGATGTAACGTGGCACACCTGAAGGTTTTCAATGCCAGACTCTCGTTATTGTACGATTCGGTTTGGTGGAAATCAAAATGTAAAACACAGCATATACGCGTAAATTCTGCATAATTTTAGCCAGATTTCACGGCTTTTTTCAACGTCAAGCACACCTGCAGTCAAGGTGACCGAAGCACACAATGCATGAACATAAATGATAATATTATACAATCAATCATCTTTATTGCATTTTACATCCAATTTACAAGGATCGAGCTGCAAACATCAAACAAACATTGATACTAAATAATGGACAGCAAAAACTAGATACTTATGCATTCTGCAAGCCTGCCTTCCTCAGTTCAAATGACTTTATAATAAAGAGGCTTATTCCTGCAAAAGCTGTGGGTCATTAGATAACAATAATAATATTACATTTTGTAGATCAGGCAATGATGGATTAATTATTTTTTTTTGGAGAAACGTAGTCCTGATATTTAAATTTGTGTTTAAGTAGGGTTCATTGTTATAAATTCAAACTTATGCTTTTTATGAATGTTACTTGTAGGTTTCTTTTTAATTGACACGACCAAAACAATTTAGCAGAAACAGACATTTTGATCATAAACCAAAGGTTTTGTGTAGACAATTATAAATATATCAGTTTGTTGTATTCACTAATTAAACATCTGTTTGATCATCATCTTAAGGTTTCTAAATCCTTCACTTAGTCCACTAATTATAACACCTCAAGTTGTTTTATACACAGTATACCAATAGTTCACTTAGCCCACTAATTATAACACCTCAAGCTGTTTTATACACAGGATAACAACACTTCACTTAGCCCACTAATTATAACACCTCAAGCTGTTTTATACACAGTATACCAATACTTCACTTAGCCCACTAATTATAACACCTCAAGCTGTTTTATACACAGTATAACAACACTTCACTTAGCCCACTAATGATAACACCTCAAGCTGTTTTATACACAGTATAACAACACTTCACTTAGCCCACTAAATATAACACCTCAAGCTGTTTTATACACAGTATAACAACACTTCACTTAGTCCACTAATTATAACACATCAAGCTGTTTTATACACAGTATAACAACAAGACATTATTGGCCGTTCTGATTTAATTATTTCGTACTCTTGACCATTGTTCAGCTAAACGAAGTATTGGGTCATTCTGTTGCTTGGGAGGGCTTCGGAATCGGCCTCGAGGCCATTGATTTTCACTCTTTGTTTGCGTTTCTGCCGAAATCTACTTCGTTCTATAGGCGAACCTGTAGGCAATTCCTCCTGGATTTTACATCCATAAGGTCTCTGTCGGTTTCTCCTGGATCGGGTTTTTTTTGCTTTGTTTTTCTTTGTTTACTTTGTAACCGGTCCGATGGTTAGCCATCCGCTATACGTGCGGTATATTTTCGTTCCCTTTGTCTGTCTTGTATATGGATGAGATGAGTAAGACTTCCGAGATGGAACCGTCCTCAGTGGCAGACTTTGATATGATAACTCAGGGGCGGATCCAGGATTTCCTAAAAGGGGGGGGG